>NC_081221.1:12936529-13171529 GCF_902713425.1 Acipenser ruthenus
GAGCAAGCTGCGGGAATGTCTTGTTTAAAAACAAGCACTACGTTAACCCAGGTTTTCCAGGACGTTTAAGTCTGTTTTTGCTAAAGTTACGATTTCAATGGTAACTTAAATGTAGCCTTTCCCATTTCTAGTACTGTTTCAAAGACTTTAGAACTATAACACTATGAGTATTGCTTCACTGTGCTGTATCCTTGTATTATTCACCAGATTGAGGCTGTAGATAGCAGGTGCACACATTTATTAAAAGACGATTCTCTGCTCAGGGCTCCTAAGATATGCATTGATATTTAAGGGCTATGCACACCGGAAGTGAACGACGCGAGCGATCGAATTCGAGTCGAATAAAGTCTGCAGCGCGCGAGCCAAGCGAACGACTCGAATACAGCGCGAGCTCATAAAAAAGACGAGACTGCAGCGCCATGAAAAGAAAATACTGTCTCCTTTTGTGAGACGAAATCAAATAAATAAAACAATGAAGGAGAGTATGGGGACACAACACACTACAAAAAGGAAATGTAACAGCGACTGTTTATATGAGATCTGGATTAACATGTAAAGTATTCAAAAAGAATACATCTGCATATATTTATCTGGAAATACTGAAGACATTAGTTTAATATAATATACTTTTATTGATTTTCAGTTTTAATAAAATCTTCTCAGTTATTCTGTGAATGTGATTATTATTATTATTGGTCAAAATTATTAAAACAAAGAAGCGTAATTTTACAGAAATACGAAACCAGTGTGTGGCGCTCCCCGTCACTTTGACTGCAACACACGTACAATTTTGAAATATTTCCTTTATCTGTTAATATAACTACCTAGCCATTGCCCTCTATATAAACTTAAGGGAATTCCAATATACATATTGCTGCTTCTTCAGCTCTGATGTTTAATCCGAGTCGAATGTTGTGAAACTTCATTAACAGCAAACTGTGTCCGATTATACTGCTGTATTGCTCTTGATAATATCCACTAGGGGGCAGCAGTGCTTTTAGTTGAAATCCAGTTCCATGTTAATAAACTGTCAATAGATATGCAATAGGGACTGTAACCACAGGAAAAAGACAACAGTAGTGGCTGAATTTCTTCACGATGTGAACTTATCAGCCCTGTAGGGCCTCCTTAGACAGAGCGGCCACAGAACAGCTCCACCATGAACAGGAATATAGTCTGACACCCCACATTATGTAGGTGCTGGAAGCCGAAAAAAAGGAATTTCATACCTTCTGTAGCACACAGGCTCTCTAATGAGGCTGAGGATTGTACAGAGAAATGCCAAGACACAGGACACAGCTAAATATTTTATTATTCATAAGCAAAAAAGGAAAAGCAATAACACATTTCAATGTGCAATTAACATTTAGTAATTAATTGTTTTTAATTTGCAAGACCAAGTAGAAGCTTTTACTCTAATGCATTTTATACATAATATTCCTTAAAAGAATTTAGAACTGTATGTAACAATGATCTATAGTAAACAGCACCAACTACTTTATTAACAAATAAAGCAACAGCAATCAGTGATGAATAGAACCTGAAATATATCAAAATGCTAAAACGCTCTTATTAAAATGATATAGAAATGAAGAGATGCAGGCACAGGCAGGATGCAGCGGGTTACAGCTACAGCAATACTCTTTCACAATGGACTATACTGGCATAGGGAACCAGCAGCAGCAGCAACACACAGGAATAATTGAACTTCCGCTTAACTCACAACACTCACTAAATACAGGTACATGCAATCCAATTAGAATCCAGTTATCAAAGCGGTTTCATGCAGTACGATCTCCTCTGTGCTGCTGCATTCCCCTGCTGGGTTGGGCATGGGCTGGTTTTCTGGGTTGTTGCAGTAGTTGAATCTCTCTTTGGAGGTCCTGAAAGCACAATTCAATTTACATACAAATGAAGCATTAATGCCAGACATAGTGGGATAATGACCATGCTGGTAAACTTATTGGCTGAGACGATTTGTGAGGTGTATATATGATGGGATATTTATAACATTGAGGGAATTGAACACACAGCTTCCATGGTAAACACAAGCTGCAGGGGAGCCCTTGTGAAAGGTTACTGTGGTATACCATGAGAAAAGCATAGTGTGGGAAGCAGAGTAAAGCACAGTGAAGCACATGGTAAACCACAGGCAAGCATGAGGAATGAGGCATCTCTGTGATCACGCATTGTAAAAGCCCTGGTTAGCCACAGTGAAGCTCAGAGATGAATGGGAAACACCTCTTGTCAGCGTCTCTCTCTCTTTTATGCTATTGTCAGCAATGTGTGGCTGTTACTTTAAATGAGACGGCATGTTCTGATTCTAAAGACATCAACAATCTAAACCCAAGCAGTCAGTAAGTTGTCAGTAAGGACTGCAGCTGAAATCTGCCTAGCAGAGGTCCAAATGCCAGTGGAGCAGAAGAACATTTTGTTTAGCAAGAAAAAAACAAAACAAGAGAGCTGTAACGCAACTGACCAGCAGGAAAATGACCCTTAAACAAACCCCATTGTGTGTGTGTGCTGAAAACAAGGCAGGGTGTTCATGTAGTCACACACAGGACCTTGAGTGGTTTCAGCAGTTCAGCACATATTCTTAATTTTAACACAAAAAATCAGAACATGTTTATTATATTTACCTTGAACTGTCAGTTTAATCTCCATGAAAGTGACACATTCCACATTGAGCCCCACTATACACATGTAATCCCGAGTGTCCTCCAGTCTGAGCTCAGAGATTAGCAGAGAGGCGTTTCCAGAGGAGACTTCATCAGACAGCTTCACTCGGCCACTCCACTGCGCAGGGATGAATACTGAAGGTGTGTTTGAGTCGACTAATAGAATGTGATCCCCCTGATCTGAATAAGCATACCATCTGACTTCTACATGCTGCCCAGGGGTGGGGGTGTAAGAACAGGGCAGCACTGCTCTCCCCCCAGCTGAGCCAGAGACAGCAACACGGTCTAGTGGAGGGCAATCTGCTATAAGAGACAATAAACTCAATGGAGTAACTCCTTCATTCTTCAGAACCTTAATACAAAAGAGCCCTACATCAATAATGTAAACAGTGGTGGTATTCTGATCCGAATTAACCAGACCACTGTACATATGAGCAGGAACATATACATTGTAAAGAACCAGCCCCTGTATAGCTTGTGGTATAAAAATGTGTTTTTGGTCCAAAGCTGTTTGGTGGGAAAGTCACTAAACAGCAAAGTGGCACTTTTCTGAGAGAATCACTTACCTGCTGTGAGGTGAGCGCTGTTTAAGATCAGTAGCAGTGCCAGAGCTTGCTCAGTGCTCAGAGCCATTCTCCTCTCCTCTCTCTCTCAGTTTCAGCACAAAGTCCAGCACTCGGGTTAAACTCTATTTGTGTTTGATGATCTCAGCTCTGTATTTAAAGACTTCCTTCTTTATTTTTGAGAATTACTGGATGTTTTTCAGAGAACACAAAAAAAGGTACAAAGTCAAAAATACAAACGCTGACAGGACTGTGTTTTTAAATACATAGGCTTTCATTTAGATGTACTGTAGTTGGTTTTGTTGGTACAGTACTATACTTTCGTACATCTGAGTGCTGACCGTGTCAATTATTAGTATTTAAAACAAACTACACACACACAATAAATTGGTGCGTTGGTAATTCATGAAGCTTTTCTTGTGTGCTGTTAAGCATTAAGAGGTGAAGGGGGTGTGATTAACATGAGATATTATATTAGCTGTCTCTGCTCTATCTCCATACAAGGTGTGAAACAAGTTCTTTATCTCAAGCTTCACACATTCTGCAGTACGCCTCAGCCACAGTGTGGTCAGCTTAAGCCTCACGTCATCTGCTTTAAACGTTTAGGACACACGTCATGTGATAAAGCTCTCCGTTGCTGTTTCTGACACAGGAAGTCTATCCAGAAGTGTCTGTTTTGTTCAGAGCAGCACAGAGCAATCTGATTGTGAACACGGTTACAAAGGGAGAGCATATGGGGGGAAAAAAGATTAAGCAGAATTGTATCGCCCAAAAAATAATGTATGAAATATAACAATAACATATGAAATATAAAACCAATTGCAAGTTGTTCTTTGCTGTTTTCCATCTGGATTTTCACCACTGCTGCTCCTTACACTATTCCTGGATGCGCTATCATTTGGTAGGAACTCAGCAACTGGATGATAGTAAGATTTAGATCCACATGATTTCAAGGGCTGGATTTCAGAAACATGCATGCCATTGATAAAAACAATGCTCTTGTTATGCTATGATGGGGTATTAATATTTGTGTAAAACTGTGTGTAGGCCAAACCCAGGCATCATCCTCTAGTGAACTGTATCCCACAGCACAGCGTTGCCCAGTGATAAGGGTGCTTGTGTTTATAAGGAATATTAACTGTTGATTTAGAATCATCCCTTGTGTTTCTTATTGGCTTTATTAATATGCCTAGTCCCCTTTTCTGTGCTGAGAATTGTTTGGTTTATTATATATTTTTGTTTTACATTTCAGATATCCTGTTGTAAGAGTTTCCCACAGTAAATCTTGACTCAGTCACTGACTCAATGTGTGCGCCCCTGAGCAAGTCACTTAACCTGCTTGTGCTCCGTCCTTCGGATGAGACGCAAAACCAGCAAGGTCCTATTGGAAGGGACTCTGCAGCAGCAGTTGTGATGCAGAGTTCACCCCCCTAGTCTCTGTAAGTCGCTTTGGACAAAAGCATCTGCTAAATGACTAATTAATAATAATAATAATAATAATAATAAATAACAGATCTGCACAGTGATTGCAGTTGGAACACTGGAGTAAGAATTCCAACACATGACATCACTGCGTTCCAGGAAGCAGGAACAACTTTGGATCTCTAGCGCTGTCTTCAGCAGAGGAAGTAGGTGGAGCAGTTCCTAGAGCTCATGAGATCTGAGAATCATTGCTAAGCCTTGGTTAGCAGCCGATTCAGGATGCAGACCATCCTTCCCAGCAGTCCCTTACAGCAGCTTTGATAAGCGTGGCTGGTGTTCCTTGTGGTTTTGACTGCATTTGATTTGTCGTGTGCTGTGGTGCAGAGCTGGGATTGACCCCATTCCCCCGGTTAGGAGTGCTGTGCTCTGTAAATCACACTGCGCCCTCTAGAGGAGCTCCGCTTCAACTCTCTGTATTTCTGCATCCGTCTCCAGAACACTGTTATCTTTCACGATTAAAGAGCACATGAAAGACTGTACTAGTGTATGAACGAGAGGACACCATTCAGTCATCCTAGTAGCTGATTGATTGATCTCAAAGCTTTGTCAAGTTGTTTCATCAAGGATCCCAGTGATTCAGCATCCACAACATGGTTAGGTAACCCTTTGTAACACTTGGTAACTCATTCCACACCCTCACCACTCTCTGTGTAAAGAAGTGTCACCTACCCTCTGTCCTGAGTCACTGCACTTAATGAAGCTGTGTCCTCTGGTCCTGGTTTCTGCGCTGCGCTTAAGATTGTAATGAACTAAATGGTGGCAGGTTTAATACCACAACCATAAAACTAGGATATTGTTTCACGGTGTATTCACAGCATTGAGTGACTTTGAAAAGGGATTTATTATAAATCACCCTGACTTGGGGAAAACACCAGAGCAGTGGGAATAATATAGTTACTAATGTAACAGTATCCTCTCCATTAGTTTAAGAGATCACAATACAACCCTATGGGTGTTTTCGGGACTTGTGACTCAGGCAGCCTTTACTGGTGCCTGTGGAATCTAAGGAAACAGCACCACCTGCTGTCGCAGAGCCGCCAGTGCTCTTGTCCTGCTGCTGGTATCAGCAACATTAACCATCGCCGCGGTGCCGCAGAAATCTGACAGAATCGCGAGTAAAGCGGAGGGAACATGAAGCCACTTCCTGCCATGGAAGTTGGTTTCAGGCCACTGCAGGGCACACCAGGGGAGGCTTGGGGTTTGATACAGCAACCTCAAACTAGGCCTCCCGGTCTCCTGGAACCAGGTTTCAAACCACTGGTCCTGAAAAAGTGTTTTCGTGTTCCTTCAGCTTAAGAAAGGGGTTGAGCAGCTGGGGTTGGATGGATCACATTATTATATTTGTTCACGGTTTTCTAAAACGAATGTGTTTTACTACATCTGCAAAAATATTAAACAAACTACAGTTCCCACAGAACACCGCGGCGCAGATACGACGCATAGCCGTGTCGTCACGCTTGCATCGTCATCAGTGTTCAGCCGGAAGCAGCATGGCCAGCAGGTAGGTGCGATACAGAAAGTGATGTTAATAAAAGCAGCCAGCGCAGTCCTGTTTACTGGTGCTCTGAGTTCACTGAATGCTATTGAGACAGGGACTGGAGTCAGGAAAGATATTATAGATGATATTCTAATAGCATTCAATGAAGGTGCAGTCAGAGACACAGATATTATATTAGCTCGGGCACCAAGCCATTCTGGGGTGCGAGGTAATGAACAGGCGGATTTCTGCGGGAAACTTGTCCAAATCCATCGTCTGCGTGAACTCAGCCGGAAAAGACGTCACCAGGTCACGCATCCACGGGTTTAAAAGTCTGCACAGCCTCAAGAGCCTCAACTGTGAGCCCAAAACTAAATCAACAGCATGGCCTCGCCGGAATTAAATTACAGTTCCCATTAGGGATACATAAGTTAATAAAATGTGGTGAATTGTCAATAAATACCGGTCAGGTCGTACATTTTTCACTTGTAGTATACCACTTTCCTATTATTATTATTACTAGTAACATTTCCTAGGATTTTTTCGTAGTTTATTTTTCAAACATTAGCTAAGTCTGACATTGCTGAATGCTTATAAATTATAAAATGTTACCTAATCTAACGTTATTGAAGTATGTAACTCCAAAATGTGTATATAGAAGATGCACATAATATTATGCTGTGAAAGTGATACAGTATTGAATAGCTCCTGTGAAGCTACGCAACAGTGTAACTCACCCAACCCCGTCCCCTGATTCTATAATCTTTACTGCACAGTGATAAAAGCCATGGGTGTCTCCAAAGTGTGGGATCGGCAGCCTAAACAAAACAAAATGGTCAGCGGAACATCCTTCAAAGAACTTCTTGAAAAAGGTGAGTAGATAAAACGTTACTGATATAACTTTCTATAATTCCAAATAATCTTTTATAATCTTTCTGTAAGGTTGCAATGGGTGGACGGGTGGTGCAATTAACTACATTCCACTTGTATTTTACAGTCTGTTATATACAGGTTAAGGCAGTGTTGGGATGATTCATTATTCTGTAGTTGAATTGGCTAGTGGCACAAAATGGAGCACGGATCTAACAACAGCTGAACAGATTCAAAATAGAATGAAAAAGTCAAATGGGCTGAATGGCTGTCTGTTGTTCTGCCATTTCTTATTTTGTTATGTATGAATCTAAATGATCAATTATTGATAACCTTTTCAGGTTCACAAAAACTTGGCCTTCCAAAAAAAGGGCATATACTGGTCCTGGAAACTGACGGAACTGAGATTGATGACGACGAAATCTTATTGGAGATGCAATCAGAAACTTTAATAATACTGATGGAAGGAGAGATCCCACAGATACCCACAGAAGAACAAGCGAGCATAACATCAATTGAGCAGAAGTCTGATTCCGAAAAAATAAATGAAATCCTATCCCTTGACTCCGCAGCGTACATGGAATCTTTTGCAAATATGAGTCAGTACCTGTTTATGTTTATTTTTATCTTGTTCATGAATTTAGTTTTGTTGCACATTATTAAGATTGCACTCTTTATCAATGAATATCAGCCTCAGTCTTATTTCTTTTGGTTTTGTATTATTATTTGTTATTATACTCTACAGGATGAACAACAGTGGATGATAGAACCCCTCTGCCTCCATTTTCTGCCCTGGTGCATAGAAGTCTTCTGGCTGGCAATTCAAGAGGGATATGGCATAAAATGGTTGATGAAGTATCTAATTATTACCTGGCTAATTATCCCAGCCTAAGTGACAGTTCTGAATACAAGGCCATTGGAAAAAAAGCTGTATAGCAAATACCCATGCATTAAGCATGAAGGGAATGAACCATGGGTAAGATGGAATTCAAGTATGCAAAACAATACATTGGGAAATGAAGCTTGCCATTTCTTTCTGAAACTTGATGTATTTATTCACAATTCTTGTTTTCACCTCTTGTTCTTTTGTAGTCCTTATTTTCTAAGTGCCTCAGTCAGAAGATGAGGCACATGAGGTGGTCTTTAAAAAGGAAAAACCTGCCCATTGACTCCAGTTCGGCACCAATTATGGCAAAGAAAGCCCAGGTACCTACCATACAGAGGCCTGAAGAACGGCCCGATGAAGAATACGTCCGCCATGTCGAAGAATTAAGAAAAGAATTTGACTAAAGCCTAATGACAATCACATAGACATTCTTCTTAAAGAAACCTTTGGCAATCGTCGATTGTGGCTGACCACTCTTCCAGCTGGAAGAATTAAACCAGTTGTTGAAGTTTACCCTTGTTTTGAATGGGGAAAATGTGTAAGTATTTGTTTATTTACTCATGTTATTGTAAAGTTATAGAGGGCATACTACAATTCATCTGCTTACAGTTAACTGCATTATTATTTTCCTTCTACAGTTTCATCAAACAGTCAATATTACTGATCACTAAAATAAAATTCAAATTGTGGTTGTGAATGTTGGTTTAAAGGTTGCGATTTGCTTTAATCCAATTCAAGTACAGTTATGATGATGATGATGATATACAGAAACTCATTTTGTGACATTTATTTTACTTTATTTTTTATTCATTTTAAGTAAATATTTATTTTTAATGTAATGTCAACCATTTTCTAAAACTGTTATCTGACAGCAGAGGTCCTGGGTTTATAAATTCTAGTTCAACATTCCTGCTTTGGAGGTATTTTTTATTTTTTTTTATTTTTACTGATTGGATCCAAGAAAGAGGTGAGGAAATAAACAATCACAAAACACATTGTATTCTTGTGAATGACTTGTGGCTTTGCCAGCTGGAAACGCACGAAGGTAACAAACAAAAAGAACAAACCCCCTCCCTCTCCCCCTTCACACCCCGCCACTGTACAAAGCAATTACTTATACAAAGGTCATTACCCCCGCCCCATTATCATTTCAGGGAGATCTCAGAATGCTACCTGTAATTCAGCTCCTTGAAGAAAAAACGAAATTTGATCAAGGAAAGGGGAAAAAGTCAGTTTCGGTCATCACTGTATACAAGGTAATTATACCAAATAACATTAATCAAAATGTTTGGGAGTGGGGGGGGGGGGGGGGCACCCATTGACTCAGCTTCAAACAAGATGTCCTCTTATTGTCATTCAAGCATAATTATATTGACTTATAGAATGCTAACTATTGACACAGTACATTTAAAATCACCTTTCTTTTATCTAGCAAAGTACAATAAAAATGTTATATTTTATATATTTATATTATTTTGTCATCATTTCATTATGTTATATTTTTCAGGATATATCTACAAGTGAACTTGACAAGTACCTGAAAACCACACAAGAAGAACCACCGCATCTTGTTCTTTGTGTTGCAAAGAACACCCTCCAGGAAGCTGTAATAGTAGGGATACTGTTGCGATATTTTGCCAAGCAAAACCTGTATTGGATGCTGTGCTTGTTCTCCTGGGAACGTACTATGCCTTCCACCTGCAGTACCCCAAAGTTTATTCGCAGGTGCTTGGATTCCTGCAGCAATATATATTGGGAGACCCATTTACTGGATGCAAATCCCATCAATACAGATTTATTTGCAAAAGGGTTTAACGATTAAATGAATGAATTACAACAATAACGTTCTTACATAATTGTAAATATCTGTAAAGAAATTAAATAATTGTAAATTATTTGTTAAATCTGGATTTCATGATAAGGTAGTATGTTTTTATTGTGTATTTAAATAATTTATTTGAGGGAGTGGTCATATACAGTATTCTATTTGATGTTTTAGATGTTTTTAATACAATCATATATATGTATATAGGTGTAACAGATTTTATTCTACACATTTTAAATATTTATTACAATTCAAATACTTGTTACTACTGCAAAAGATTTTTTGTGAAAAAAAAAAGTTTTTGGCTTAACTTTGAAATATGCAATAAATAAAAGTAAGTTGTTTAAGTTGTGTCTTTTTGTATTGTAAAAATAAGAGAGCATTTATGTGTTTAGATCTTAAACACCTGTAGATTTGTAAACGTGTTCAGGTGTTTATAAAGTGTTACAGGGAATAAACATGTTCACGTGTTTATTACTTAAACACCTTAACGCGTTTATATTCTAAACATGTTTATAAAGTAAACGCCTTGACGCGTTTAAAAAGTGTTACAGATAAGTGTTTATAACTGTTCCAAACTTAAACACATGGTTTTAGAGTGTAATATCACAGATCTATAATAGAAGCAACATCTTTATTATCAGCAGGAAATGATTTGTAGTGTTTTTTTCTACACCCATTTTGACCACAGAGAGCCACAGAGAGCTGGGGTGGATGTGAAATACTGCAGAAGTGTCACAAAGTACAGTTTGTGCTGAAACTGAGAGAGAGAGGAGAGGAGAATGGCTCTGAGTACTGAGCAAGCTCTGGCACTGCTACTGATCTTAAACAGCGCTCACCTCACAGCAGGTAAGTGATTCTCTCAGAGCAGTGCTTCACAACCTCTACTAAAGTAGGGGGCACATTGCTGTTTAGGGATTTCCCTACACAGCACTAACAGCTTTGGACAAACACAAACACTGTTATATTACAAACTATACAAGGAGCAGCATTTTACACTAACATGTTGTTTGGAAGATGATTATGGATCTAACAGTACATCTAACACTGTAAAATATGTGAAATGTCAGGGAAGACTCCACAATATTTTAAACTGCAACAAACTCTTAAGTGAAATGGATTTGTAATTGCAAAAGGCAGCATTTAATTACATTTTAGCATTAAAAGAACAACTGAGGCAGGTACAGTAATGAAGGCACGAGCAAAAACGCCTGTCTACTTGACTTAGTCTCTTGTAAGTTTTAACTTCTACTATAATTCACAGCTTGCAAACTAACAATTCTAATGCAGAAAGCTGAGATATTTATAACAGTATGTAGATTGTATTCTTTGTCATGTCATGTTCCTTATGGGTACAAATCATTTTGGAGTAGACGTTTCAGAAATAGATACTTATGGTTTGAAATATGAGAGCAATGTGATACTGGCAGCAAAAGAGAAAATCTGTCTGTTTATTCATGTTGTTCTTTCTCCATGAAGACATTTCTAAGGTGTTTTGTACAGAGCCTTCAGTTATTATGCAGGGTCCATCTAGACCAGTGGTTTTCAACCTTTTCATCTCCAGTACCAGTGTTTCCAACACCAGGTGTACCAGTAACTGTGTGCAATCTTAAACTGTGTGCAATCTTACAGCCAGGTGTGTTGAGTCTGTACTCACTTGTTTGTTGCCTCATTCTGCTGAATGGTTCATCTATGCAGCTGATGACTGTAATGAGCTCAGCATGTTTATATTTGATATATTTTGCAGGTGTTGTGTATGGAATTGGTGATCGCGCCTTTAATTGTGCACAGTTGTAATGGGAAACAGCAGCTCCCATGCTCAGTGTTAGTGAAGTCCTGATCTGACAGCATGTAACACAGACAGCTCTTATGATTACATGTTACTGTTTATTGTTCTGTAAAAACAAGTTTAAATCGCAGCGTGTTTGTTCTGCTATTTACGATATTAAATACACCACAGCAAGCGCGTTGTCATATATTTTAGATATTTTCATTAGTACAATCTGAGCGCTAAATTTAGTGAATGGCGTTTGTTCTTCTGCCATCGAGTAACACAATTGTACCCTCTGAACACATTTGTACAGCAGCCTTGATCTGCTGCACCCATAGGTGGGATTCGGGGGGGGTGGGGTGCGTTTTGCCTCCCCACTTTTTACAACATAAATGTATTCAACGGGAAAGCTGGTTTTGTATTCGTTGGGGTAGTTTTGCTGAATACAGGATACAGGTTTGCAGCTGAATCAGCTGCTCCACATGCTGCATCACACCCCACATCATACCTCATGAACAACCTGAGCATCTCTGTTCTTCTTACTCATGTTGTTACTTCTAGAAGTGCTGACCAATGCTTCAGTCCATTTTTACACCCTTTATTGCGCTTAGCCCTTTGACTACTGCATCCTGGTACCTTTGCTGCAGGTCACATGGTCAGATTGCCGCTAGACCATTGGAGAAAGTTAGAGAACCACACAGGAAGTGATTAGTACCAGGAAGCAGCAGAAACTTTTCATCGATAGCGTTGTCTTTGAAAGATCGGCAACGTCAAAAACACGAGGAAACAACCGAAATATCATCAACAGAAGAATGTAGGTGTTTATTCCATTGAGTTTATTGTCTCTTCCTTCTCATTCCTGTAGCTTGCCCTCCACTAGACCGTGTTGTGGTCTCTGGCTCAGCTGGAGGGAGAGCAGTGCTGCCCTGTTCTTACACCCCCACCCCTGGGCAGGATGCAGCAGTCACATGGCATACATATCCAGATAAGGGAAAATCTATTCTATTAACCTACAAGTCAAAAACCCCCTCAGCACCCATCCCTGCGCAGTGGAGCGGCCGAGTGAAGCTGTCTGATGAAGTCTCCTCAGGAAACGCCTCTCTGCTAATCTCTGAGCTCAGACTGCAGGACACTCGGGATTACATGTGTACAGTGGGGATCAATGGGATATGTGTCACTCACAGGAATGTTAAACTAACAGTTCAAGGTAAATATAATAAACATGTTCTCTGGTTGGTGAGGACTTGTGTTAAAATTAAGAATATGTGCTGAACTGCTGAAACCACTCAAGGTCCTGTGTGTGACTACATGAACACCCTGCCTTGTTTTCAGCACACACACACAATGGGGTTTGTTTAAGGGTCATTTTCCTGCTGGTCAGTTACGTTACAGCTCTCTTGTTTTGTTTTTTTCTTGCTGAACAAAATGTTCTTCTGCTCCACTGGCATTTGGACCTCTGCTAGGCAGATTTCAGCTGCAGTCCTTACTGTCAACTTACTGACTGCTTGGGTTTAGATTTTTGATTTCTTTTCATTGGTTGTTTTCTGTAATGTATTCCCTGTGGATGAACACACAGGGGTTTCTGGTAGAATCATAACATGCAGTATAATTTCAAATAACATCCACACATTCATAACAAAAGCAAACTAGAATACAGAACCTGAGAACCTGTGTGGTGGAGTGTCCCGCCCCTTTGTTTGTTATTTATTTATATTATGATTTATGTTTTAAAACCTTGTGAGGATGTGTGGCTGATCAGCTACTGATTATTTAACTAGCTGACAGTCACGCATCCTTACTAAACTCCTGCAGACTGTGACCGAGGGGTAATAAGATAATTAACAGCTAGTTAACCCCTCGGCCAGAGTATAAGAACCTGCAGCTGTCCGTGCTGCGAGGAGGAGTTTAGTAAGGATGCGTGACTGTCAGCTAGTTAAATAATCAGTAGCTGATCAGCCACACATCCTCACAAGGTTTTAAATGCAAAACAATAACAAATAACAATCGGCTGTCGCCGTAATATAAAACATGAATCATAATATAAATAAGTAACAAACAAAGGGGCCACAGGCTGCCAACACCAAACCCTTGTGTTTACCATTGAAGCTGTCCCTTCATTATCCCATATTGTAAAGCTCACAGATCTCAGTCAATCAGTTTCTAAGCACAGCGAGTTCAGTCATTATCCCAGATGTAAGCTAATGGGACTTTTAAAAGCTAAACCTCTAAAGCGACTGGGGCTTTAGAATCCCGAAACTCACTTTTAAACAGCGACATATCTTTCAAACAGCATAAAACACATTTAAATACACACAATGTCTAGAACAGCATTAGTACCCTTTGCAGCGGCCATTACCTGTAGATAACTGACTTTGGGTCCGATTCACAGAATGTTTTTGTTGGCGTTGGTACCATTTCTGTCTTAATATCAGTGCTGATACCCTTCAGTAAATGATGTAACCCACACAGCTCAGTGTGCGTGCTTGAATTAGTGATGCAGTAATAATGTGGTGTAGTTTTCAAGACGCTTCTCATTGTTTTAGTGTCCTGTCTGTAAGAGGTAAGAGTCCCACTATCATGGTATAAAGGGTGGTATTAACGCTAAGTAATTATTCATGAGAGCTGAACAAACGACACAGAAAAAACACCATTAGGACGTCTGTGGATTACAGCGGGAGCAAGGAGTAAAGTTTGAGGAGTGATAATAACACACCTCCAGTCTTACCCCAATTCACCCCAGTTTTACCACTGGGACGTGAATTGGGCCCTTTGTCTTTGGTGGTGGTCAATTTCCCAGAAGGTACTGGCTGCTGTGTCAGATATTAAGGCATCATTTGTATGTAAATTGAATTGTGCTTACAGGACCTGCAAAGAGAGTTTCAGCTACTTCAAGAAAAACAAAGACCATAAACAAGAAAACTAGACCATCAGCAACCCCGACAACTAGACCATCAGCAACCCTGACAACTAGACCATCAGCAACCCAGACAACTAGACCATCAGCAACTCCCGCTATCCTCTCTGCAGTAGCCGTCTCTGTTGTCATCGGCATCATAGGTGCTACAGTCTTTGTCATTTTAAAGTACAAAAGGAGAGCAGGTAACAGATTAAGCTTTTAATTTGTTTTACCACAACCTACAATGGGAGCTGTTTAAACCCTGCCCTGGATCTCTCAGCTCCGGTCTAACTGGACTCTATTGAGACAACACCTCCTCCACCCTGCTTGTAAAGGCACAGTCTCACCTGTAGGGGGCAGTTTAAAGCAGTTCAAACCCTGCCCTTGGTTTCTCGGCCCTTGTCTAACTGGACTCTATTTCCACAACACCTCCCCCTGCTTGTAAAGATTATTGACTCTTGTTTTGTTTTCCTTTCCATTTTCAGCGAATGCTAATGGGAATAACCAGAATGCTGGAGATCACAATGCGGTAGGTACATGACACCCTTTCATGGACAGTCTTCCTGTTTACTGTAGGGAGTAGGACTTGCTATAGAATGCAATGGCTTTGAGATGTTTGCCATGTAAATTGCACAGAAAAACATGAGAACATTTGGGAATGCAAAACCACAGGGACCCTTCTAGAATGTACTGTGGTATAGCAGGGTCTGTGCACAGCACAGTGTAGTAAAACACTGTGAAAGCATGGGACAGTAAAATACAAGCAAGCATAGTAAATGACAGGAATAACATGGTGAAGCATCCTGAAACATGGCTAAGCTCTGGAAATGCATGTGGAAAGCACAGGAAGCTGTGATTGTACCAGGGGGCACTCTCTTAACTTGCTGGAATACAGTCCTAAAGATGGGAAGCTTGAGAGGAGGGGTTACAATATTTCTGAACAGTTTTCTGGTACAGAGATAATGTTTTCTGTTTCTGATGTATGTATTGAAACTGTACTGAGGAAACCTGTTTGTGCAGGTTGTGTCTTTGAATGTAATACAAATATGAGAAAATAATGGGATATACAAACCAACATATTGCTTTATTGTGGTATTTAATGAATGGCAGATATTAAAGAAAAGCTTTTTATTAGCTTGGAATTACTGTTTGGTGAAATAAAAACAAATCCTTTTAATTGAACACGGCCATTTCACAATGTTAACTAACTTAATAAAAGTGAAGCTGTTCAACGTATGACTGGAAATGTGAGTCAGAGCCCCTCCTGGTGGACAATACTTACACTACAACATTATCAGCAATACAGGTGACATCATACTTTAAATGCAAAATAATGGATTGGCCATGGAAACCAGTCTCCCTTGTGGCCGGTCTATAGTATTGCGCATCTCTCATTTCAAGCTGTGTTGAACTGGCTGTATGATGCTGTCTTATTAATGTGCTCTCTTATTAATGAGCATGATGGGATCTTATCAATGTGTCTTCCACACAGAGCTCAGACTTGCTTACCTACACTGTAATCGATCACACGAGACAGCCGGGAGGAGCCCCAGTCCGGTCAGGGGTCAGTGCTGTGGACAATACGGAGTACTCAACTGTCCGGATCCACTGATAGGACACGTCTCACCCAGCCACCAGGGATACAAGAGAGCTTCAACAACAAGATGAACCAAGGACTTGACTAACATTGATTTACTGCAGCGCTTCAATGAATCATACCAACTCTGATGAGAACAATAAACACAGCGAGCCACTAACAAGCAACCACCTGACATTCTTAATTCGATCTGAACCATTTCACTGCCACTGCTAATAGTCCACACCAGTCCCAAGCTGAGCTCCTGAAGGTGGTGTGATCCCAGCCTCACAGAAGAGAAGCCAGTCCTCATTGCAGTGTTCATCCACATTGTTAACGAGAGCCTTTACAGCAGGAGATTGCTCACCAGCACAGAGATGCGTCATGAAAGAGGCCCCAGGGGCTCTGTTTCATGACTGCAAGCCCTTGAATGCATGCGCATGTAGCAGGGAGGGAGTAGGGGGGGGTTAGGTAAGCAGTTGAATTCAGGTCCCGAGCCTCCCTTCCTTTTGCACCTGCTCTGAGACAGGCTGCTGTGTGTAAAACTTGACCGCTCTGCTGGATTGGGGAGTAAAGCAATACTTCCACATTCAAACTCATTTGATTAGATTGTATAGGCCTGTGTTCATCTATTTCACTTTGAACAAACACTTGTGCTTGCTAAGGTTTGCTAGCTGTCTTCTCTCATCCTTGTGGCAGCTGTGATGTACCTTTAATGCTTATCTCATCAGACCATGTGGAATATTAATAAACATCGCCATCACTGCTTTGAACTGGGGTTACGTTGCTGTTCTTCTTTAAAGAAAAAGTACAGGGTTTTTATTTAAGCCAAAGGGGGCTGGTAGCTGAGCAAGCTGCGGGAATGTCTTGTTTAAAAACAAGCACGACGTTAACCCAGGTTTTCCAGGACGTTTAAGTCTGTTTTTGCTCAGTTAGGATTTCAATGGTAACTTAAATGTAGCCTTTCCCATTTCTAGTACTGTTTCAAAGACTTTAGAACTATAACACTATGAGTATTGCTTCACTGTGCTGTAACCTTGTATTATTCACCAGATCGAGGCTGTAGATAGCAGGTGCACACATTTATTAAAAGACGATTCTCTGCTCAGGGCTCCTAAGATATGCATTGATATTTAAGGGCTATGCACACCGGAAGTGAACGACGCGAGCGATCGAATTCGAGTCGAATAAAGTCTGCAGCGCGCGAGCCAAGCGAACGACTCGAATACAGCGCGAGCTCATAAAAAAGACGAGACTGCAGCGCCATGAAAAGAAAATACTGTCTCCTTTTGTGAGACGAAATCAAATAAATAAAACAATGAAGGAGAGTCTGGGGACACAACACACTACAAAAAGGAGATTTAACAGCGACTGTTTATATGAGATCTGGTTTAACATGTAAAGTAGCCTATTCAAAAAGAATATGTTGGGTCGCCACCTGTTCCACAGACCAAACCCGGGCATATTTCTGTCAGCCTAGCTCTATCAAAACTGCATTATAGTGTAATAGTGTCTCACAACACCACCAGATCGCGGTACAAATCAATAATCATGCAGTATACACAGTATTGTGCTCTTGATATTTCTAGCAATTGTAAATAGTAGCTTTATCATGGTACGTTAGGCTAATCTTACCTGAGAGAAGTAGCTGTGGTGATGAGTAACGCCGCGGCAAATCAATGCATTTCTGAAGCCACGATCCTGTCTACCTGGGATTCATCATTTTTCCATATAGTCACTGGACTTGTGAGCCTGAAAAGCCTGTTTGTGACGGTCAGAATTATTTCACAGCCATTGTGTCAGAGCAAATCTCGCATTATTCAAATGCTGGGGGCACAGTAGAGATCAGCACTAAACAGCACATTCCTATTAAGATTCGCGGATTTGCTACGTTGGTAGATTTGGACGGTTTTTGAATTGGCGTTTATCACTGAGCACGTTCACAAAGAAGAATGCCACACAGTGTTGTATTTGTACTTTTAATTTAAAAAGATTCAAACACATGTTTACTTAATGAAATGTGTCTGCTAAAACAGTATCTCATTTACAGTAACTCGTTATAGCATCTACAGTGTAACTGTCTCAAAATGGAGAGCGTCAAAGACCTTCTCAAAATGATTTGCTATATTTCTCGTTCTTATATGGCGCTTCAATTTGAAGACATCAGTACTTGGAAAGGATTACTAACTGCAGTACACTTGAACGACAGGCATTTGCTAACTCTCAGTTTTAAAAACGTAGCTCTGGTTCACTAACATAACACGGTGGGATGATCACAGTATCATGAAGTGATTGCAGGACAGTATTGCCACGAGTGAAAACTTTAACAATAAAGCTGAAATGAAAACGCTTTAAATTTAAAACTGGTTAATAGACTAGCAAGCATTGGCAAAATCGTTTTTTTATACGGTGCATAAGTAATTTATTTGAACATACTGGTTAGGGACGACATATTGGTTTGTGATACCTGCACGGTGGGTGTCTTAATATTAGTATGGACACATATCGACAGTAACAGTCCAAAGGAAATGTCCACCATTGTGACAGACTTTCTAACAAGTCTCGCATAAACAAATGGCTGCTACTTAATTAACCCCTGTATATAAACAAACAAACAAACAAACAACACAAAACTGCTTAACCTAAAAAAGAACAGTCCTGCAGGTTCTGCACCATAGTAGCAGCGCAGTTACACTGCCTCAGAGTTTCTGATCGCATCATGATTCCAGATTTCCTAAATCCATGGATGGAAATGTCCGGTCTGCTTTTAATTTTTTGAAGCACATTGTCATTCCAGTATCACTCGCTGCCATTCTCATATTCACTTTGACATCCGAAACATTCTTCCCCATGGCCAGCGCTTCTTTAACCTGTGCTGCAAACCACGAGTCTGTGCGAGGGCGGGATCGCACACTGTGTGCCGCCTTCTGATTGGTGGAAGGATTATTGGCGAGCCAATCCAAACCACCAATAAAGCCAAAATCAATTCCTCTCCAAAATGTCCCGTTCTGCGGCATGTCAAAGAAAATATTAAAGGCAGGCTGGTGTCTCTTATGCGTTTCACTTCAAACCGGACATCAGGGCGTCCGGGTTTGTTAATTCCTGCCACCCGAACACAGAGGCCAATTCCCGGACTGTCCCGGTCAAACCCGGACAGGTGGAACCCTAAAATCTACATATATTTATTTGGAAATACTGAAGACATTAGTTTAATATAATATAGGCCTACTTTTATTGATTTTCAGTTTTAATAAAATCTTCTCAGTTATTGTGTGACTGTGATTATTATTATTATTGGTCAATATTATTAAAACAAAGAAGCGTAATTTTACAGAAATGCGAAACCAGTGTGTGGCGCTCCCCGTCTCTTTGACTGAAATTGAGGTGAAATAAAGAGAGATAGACATGCCATGAATTTTCAAATGTTCTGCTATTTCTTCTCATATGGCGTCCTTCTTTTTATTGTCTTTATAACCACTGACACTGGCATCATAAAGAGCATTATATTTTTCGTCTTTAATAATTACATTCTCATTGATGTCATTTTTTTATTTCTGTGGTAATCTCTGCGTGAGCGAGACAGTGACAGTCTGACAGCCGCTCCCTTTGATCTGATTTCTGATTGGTGCATTGCGACGCCAATAGCTCGTGTCGCAAATAGAAATAAAACACATTGATTTCTAAATTCGCTCGCTTCGTTCGCGCCGCTCGCTACGGCTGCGGTGTGCATTGCTCCATTTAAATCAATAGCTTTCATTATTTTTTATTTGCTCGCTCGCGTCGTTCGCGTCCGGTGTGCATAGACCTTTAGTGATATTTAAGGGATACTAAGATATTTTATTTCCATGCACCCCTACCACACATCCTCCCTTATACACATAAATTAATAAAAACGATCAAATAACATAAAAATACACGTGTTGTGTAAAATGTTTTTCTAAACCTCTCTATGTAATAATTAGCTCTAGTCGGCACTAGGACCCTAGACAGGTCCCACAGAACGAGCTCCTCGGTGCCAGCCATCCTCCCAGCGCTGGGGCTGTAAACCCTTCAAACTGCTGCTGTAACGGGCAGTGTTGTGTGATCCGCTCCCGGGATGGATTCTGTCTCCTGCCGGTGAGATGAGAGATGAGGTTAAACGCTCGAAACCACGAATGCAGATGAGCCCGTCTCTTTTGCTTTGTGGTTTAGACGTTTGCTGCATCTCATAACCAAAAGCCATCCAGTACATCTCCAGTATGAGACAGCGGGAATCATTCACAATGCCTTCTCCTCGGAGTTATTTAAAGGGGCTGTGCCCCACATGCAGGCTATGGGCACATCTGTGGCCCCACGAGTATCTACTGACACACTCTACAGCGCTTCAATGCATAAACTCATCACTTTCCTCAGAATGATACCGCAATATTAAGAAAATAACTGCAACACACATATAATTTTGAAATATTTCCTTTATCTGTTAATATAACTACCTAGCCATTGCCCTCTATATAAATTTAAGGGAATTTCAATATACATATTGCTGCTTCTTCAGCTCTGATGTTTAATCCGAGTCGAATGTTGTGAAACTTCATTAACAGCAAACTGTGTCCGATTATACTGCTGTATTGCTCTTGATAATATCCACTAGGGGGCAGCAGTGCTTTTAATTCAGGTCTGTTCAGTGGAACTTGAAGAGCCAGTATTAAGTCTATATAACCCCTCGTGCCCTGAGTCTGAAACGTTTATCTACCAGTATTTTGAAGTTATGGTTGTCATGTAAAAAATTGCTGTCGATCAGTAATAAAAAATTAAGAAATCAATACAAATTACTAAACTGTCTTCACATCACTAATATAAAACTGTTATTAACAATTATCTATAGTAAACAGCAACAACTAACTTATACAAAAAATAAACTAATAGCTATCAGTGATGAATAGAACCTGAAATATATCAAAATGCTAAAACGCTCTTATTAAAATGATATAGAAATGAAGAGATGCAGGCACAGGCAGGATGCAGCGGGTTACAGTAACAGCAATACTCTTTCACAATGTACTATACTGGCATAGAAAACCAGCAGCAGCAACACACAGGAATAATTGAACTTCCGCTTAACTCACAACACTCACTAAATACAGGTACATGCAATCCAATTAGAATCCAGTTATCAAAGCGGTTTCATGCAGTACGATCTCCTCTGTGCTGCTTCATTCCCCTGCTGGGTTGGGCATGGGCTGGTTTTCTGGGTTGTTGCAGTAGTTGAATCTCTCTTTGGAGGTCCTGTAAGCACAATTCAATTTACATACAAATGATGCCTTAATATCTGACACAGCAGCCAGTACCTTCTACACAATTGACCACCGCCAAAGACAAAGGGCCCAATTCACGTCCCAGTGGTAAAACTGGAGTGAAGACTGGAGGTGTGTTATTATCACTCCTCAAACTTCACTCCTTGCTCCCGCTGTAATTCACCAACGTCCTCATGGCACTTTGTTCCGTGCTCTCATGAATTGTTACTTGCTGTTAATACCACCTTTTATATCATGATAGTGAGACTCTTACCTTATTATCTCCTAATAAATTGCCACACGCTCCCTCCAGCACAGCTGGCTGTAGGCACATCAGGATAATGTAGCTTGTATTAAAATGCCTTTGCTTTAACTAAAAATGGCTCAACAAGGGAGCACATTTTAACATTCATGTTCCAATAGAAGTTTATTACATGAGTGACTTGTAAAAAAATGGTTTTCTTTCAAGTTGTATTTCTGTTACTTTCAAGCAGCAGTCGTGTGAAATGTATTATTAGATGCTGTGTATGACTGGTGGCTAACCATAGTGAAAGATTTTCTCCTTACATATTGAGGCACAGAGAAACAACCCCTGATTTAGTTAAAGTGATTACAATTTCACATGACAATTAATACCTTTTCAGTCGTACTACTGTACCTGTATATTAAAACAGGGAGTGGGTGAAACCGGACCAGGACAAACCTGGCCGGACAGGACACTAAAACAATGAGAAGCGTCTTGAAAACTACACCACATTATTACTGTGTCACTAATTCAAGCACACACACTAAGCTGTGTGGGTTACATCATTTGCTGAAGGGTATCAGCACTAATATTAAGACAGAAATGGTACCAACGCCAACAAAAACATTCTGTGAATCAGACCCAAAGTCAGTTATCTACAGGTAATGGCCGCTGCAAAGGGTACTAATGCTGTTCTAGACATTGTGTGTATTTAAATGTGTTTTAAACTGTTTGAAATGTATGTCACTGTTTAAAAGTGAGTTTCAGGATTCTAAAGCTCCAGTCACTTTAGAGGTTTAGCTTTTAAAAGTCCCATTAGCTTAATTTACATCTGGGATAATGACTGAACTCGCTGTGCTTAGAAACTGATTGACTGAGAAGATCTGTGAGCTTTACAATATGGGATAATGAAGGGACTTTGAACACACAGCTTCAATGGTAAACACAAGGGTTTGGTGTTGGCAGCCCTTCTCAGGTTCTGTATTCTAGTTTGCTTTTGTTATCAATGTGTGGATGTTATTTGAAATTCTACTGCATGTTATGATTCTACCAGAAACCCCTGTGTGTTCATCCACAGGGAATACATTACACAAAACAACCAATCAAAAGAAATCAAAAATCTAAACCCAAGCAGTCAGTAAGTTGTCAGTAAGGACTGCAGCTGAAATCTGCCTAGCAGAGGTCCAAATGCCAGTGGAGCAGAAGAACATTTTGTTCAGCATGAAAAAAAACAAAACAAGAGAGCTGTAACGTAACTGACCAGCAGGAAAATGACCCTTAAACAAACCCCATTGTCTGTGTGTGCTGAAAACAAGGCAGGGTGTTCATGTAGTCACACACAGGACCTTGAGTGGTTTCAGCAGTTCAGCACATATTCTTAATTTTAACACAAGTACTCACCAACCAGAACATGTTTATTATATTTACCTTGAACTGTCAGTTTAACATTCCTGTAAGTGACACATATCCCATTGATCCACACGTCACACGTGTAATCCCGAGTGTCCTCCAGTCTGAGCTCAGAGATTAGCAGAGAGGCGTTTCCAGAGGAGACTTCATCAGACAGCTTCACTCGGCCGCTCCACTGCGCAGGGATGGGTGCTGAGGGGGTGTTTGAGTCAATTAATAGAACAGCTTCTGCCTGATCTGGATATATATGCCATCTGACTGCTTCATGCTGCCTAGGGGTAGGGGTGTAAGAACAGGGCAGCACTGCTCTCCCCCCAGCTGAGCCAGAGACAGCAACACTGTCTTGTGAAGGGCAATCTGCTATAAGAGAGAGAAGAGACAATAAACTCAATGGAATAAACACCTACATTCTTCTGTTGATGATATTTCGCTTGTTTCCTCGTATTTTTGACGTTGCAGATCTTTCAAAGACAACGCTATCGATGAAAAGTTTCTGCTGCTTCCTGGTTCCCAATTATTTTGTGTTTGTTTGTTTATTTAACCAGGAGATTTACCCATTGAGACCGAGGCCTCATTTACAAGGGGGTCCTGGAAAACAATAAAGGACAAATACAACACAAGCAACCCAATAAAAACATGTGGTTCAGACTCAGTCAGCAGCATTGTGACAGGGCAGCGGGAGCGGCTGGGGGACCCAGAAATTGGGGAGGCATAAAATATTAGCAGCGGGTCCGACTGTTTCACTCCTGTTTTTACATTTGAAACGATGCTATTCAATACAAATGCTGCCATTTACATAAACACTTGTGTTTGTTTACTATACGATACAGCAACAAAGCAAAGCGCTAATAAGTGAATATGCAATCGTGAAAGCAGACGATAATACCAACACCGTGTAATAATAATAAATAATAAATCAGACACTACTGTGCCTATTATAAAAAATCCAAGGGAACGATTATGATAAAAAAAAAAAACATCAGTCTAATTCAGTGTCAACCAACAAGCTTACTTCAATAACGCCGCGGCATTATCAGACTTTAAATTATGACGGAAACCCAAGTGTTGCACATTTGAAATAAAGCACTTTACACACATGTATGTTTGATCCCCCCAGAATACCCGAAATGTTTACATTTAGTGCAGCAATTGTTTCCACAGAGAGGAATATACTAAATAGAAGCAATGACTGCAGCCCCTGTGCCTTTCCCTGTGTGTATGTAAACCCAAATATTAATAAAGAATTAGAAACAACATGAAATGCAGTTTAACTGTGTGTCAGTATCACAATATTATTGCTGGTAACTGAACAATAACAACAACAGCGTTTCCTTATCTCGATTACTTTCATAACAATCCCATTCGTCCATCTTTCATCCTCGCTAAACTGTCAATCACGCTGCCATGGAAACAGCCTTTGCTCTTGAGCTCCGGAAGTCAGGTTGATTCCATTGACATACAGTTCAATGCAGACAGTGTGTTTTGCCCCATTGTATTCCGCAGGTAGGTTTTCATTCTCTTCAAGCATGAAAATGAAGGTTCTGCTGCCACGCTAGTCACTGGAATGGTTGGCATGAACTTCAGCAGCTTCCACACTTGTGGTGCGGTTTGTGAAAGGTCGTTCTCCGTGATGAATTGCAATAGCGCTCCTGTGGTTTATGGAAAGCTGCATCCTCGTACATAGCGTGCAGTTCATTCTTCAACCTTTGTGTGAAACAGCATCTTTGTCTCATCAACAGGGAACCCCTTTTCTTTTGAGAAGTCTTCAGAGCAGTGCTTCTCAAACTTTGCCATAGTGAGCCTCCCTGAGCTATGAAAAAAATATCTGCGCCTCCCCAGTTTACTAAAACAATATAACTGAAAATCCTATATGTTGCAAAAAATGAATAAAAGAGTAGCAGGGATTTGATCAATATAGAGCAGTATGAGTTTCAGAAGTATTCATTCAAAAACAGAACAAATGGAAGCAGCTAAAATCTTATTTTGTTTTTTTGGTCCTGTTAACTTTCTTATCTTAGTTGGTTTTAATGTAACTTCACAGTTTCTGCTTCTGTGTTATTAGGTGTATACTGTTGTTTAACTCTGTTATTTAAATGGTCTGCTTGTGGCAGTTGTATGTGTGACATGCTATTCAAATGTATTGTGGTTTGTATTTTTTTCTGCTATGTTCTGTACAGTGCTTTACGATACTTTTGTATAAAAAGCGCTATATAAATGCGATAAATAAATAAAGAAATAAACTCATAGCGCTTCCTGTGTAAAATCATGACGGGTTTAGATGCTAAGGCAGGGTTGTCGTGTTTCGAGATGCTGGTGTAGCTTGCAGGGCTGCATGCTGTGGTTTGCCAGGATTTCGCGCACATTTGATTCCTCGGTGCATCGCTGGACCCGCTCCATGTAAAGCCCAGTTTTAAATATGCTTGTAATGATGTGCAGTTACATATCATGACCACAAGGTGTCACTACTAGATTTGATAGTAAGTTATGAGGTAGTTTTCCATCATACAGGAAGTTTCGAAAAATAACTTTAGAAAGCATGTCAATAAAGGACTAGCACAAGCTAGCTGTTCATTAATAACAAATAGATTTCATTATTGAAACATTAGTGAACATAACAGTGCTTCCTCATATTTTCTGCTTCTGTGTTTTGCTGGATCCTCCGCTGCTGTCCTCTCTTCGGTTTGTGTTGTTCGTTTTTCTCCCTTTGTCACAAAACGATCCGTTTCTCATTCAAGCTGTTTCTCTCTGTAAACTGCTGCTTCTTCTTCTGGTTAATCTATAGGGCGCATTCCATCTATTATTGTAGATGATTAGCGCCCTCTATCTGTAGTCCTTTGTCTGTCTTTGTTTTCCTTTATTTTTCTGTCATCTTTATTTATTATAACTTCCCTTCTTTTCCTGTTTCCTTTATATATTTTCTCTCTGTAAGCGCGCTGCTCAGACTGTTTACAAGCTCCCTGTATAGTTTGTAATATAACAGTGTTTGTGTTTGTCCAAAGCTGTTAGTGCTCTGTAGGGAAATCCCTAAACAGCAATGTGCCCCCTACTTTAGTAGAGGTTGTGAAGCACTGCTCTGAGAGAATCACTTACCTGCTGTGAGGTGAGCGCTGTTTAAGATCAGTAGCAGTATTTCACATCCACCCCAGCTCTCTGTGGCTCTCTGTGGTCAAAATGGGTGTAGAAAAAAAACTACAAATCATTTCCTGCTGATAATAAAGATGGTGCGTCCATTATAGATCTGTGATATTATAACTTATAGCTGTGGTCGCATCATAAACGTCCATGCTCATAGTCAGGTTATAGAAGTGACTATTTTCCTAGAAGGAGAGCACATTGTTATTCTGTCGCAGTTTGGAAGGTCGTCACAATAAGTACCTTTCACAAACTTAGCAATTACTACTTTTTTTAAATTTGAGAATTATGTTTTTTTCTGTATTTTAGTAACCATGCCATCAGCAAATACAATATGAACCCTTTTTAACAATAAACAAACCAGGAGCGTCATTTGCTATGGGGCAGGGGGAGGGGGGGCAGTTGCCCACCCAGACTGGTTTGCAGCTTAATCTGAAGCTAACATGCAAATGAGTCCCCGCCCAGTTAAGCATTTGACGCAGGCATTCTATACATAGAGGAGGCAGGAGGCGGGGAAGCGGCGGTGAGCAGAGCTGCCTATTGGGCGGCTTTTCATTCCGTTCTGAGGGAGAGAATGATGGTACACGGGTTGTCTATTTTCGGGTGGTTTTAGCAAAGCGCTGTTTTTTTATTTTTTATTTTACATAAACACTGTTTTGTCAGATAAACAGAGGATCTCTGCCATGATTGACACAACAACACATCAGAAGCAGAGTAAGACGCACACAGACACAGCCCTTAGAGTCGGGGAGTTTGTTGAGTCAGCGCTGAGCCAATGGAACACGTCACTAGCCCTCATCATTGAAATTAGGAATGATTTTTGGAAGTGTTGCTACTCATCGTTGAGTTTATGAACGCGCTCAGAGTCTCTTCAAGGCGTCAGTCTAATGTCCCTGGCTGCTGCTCTGAAACCATTTTAAATAATGGCGTTGTTCCTCTATTTGTTTAATGTAGCAGTAGTTACAGTATGGAACTGACATTTTTCAAATGTAACCTAACTGGGACATCGGAAGCTGGCAGCAGAACAATTCGCTTAGCGTTAAAGCCTTTACCCACTTTTAAAAACAAACGCTTCAGTGAAAACGACGACCGTAACGTTACACACTTTATTACAATAAAATGAGACTTAGTGGAGCAACATTTTCCAGTTTGTTATAAACCAGTGCCATGCTTTAAAAATACTTGCGTTGCACATTTTGACAAAGCGCAGCACGCTATCTCGTTGTAAACTGGCCCAATTACTGCCTGTTTATCCTCATTCATGATGCTGTTTGGGACAGAGAATGCTCAATGCAGCACTTTGCAAATCTAGTCTGGTAATTGATTAAAGTTTGTGTTAGCTGTCTCTGCTGTACCTCCATACAAGGTGTGGAAACCCATTTCCCTGCGTCACTCCTTGTTTAGGGGCTCTGCTTCTTAAACTAGTTGTTTTTCTCAAGCTTCACACATTCTGCAGTAGGCCTCAACCACAGTGTGGTCAGTTTAAACCTGCATCACATGGTAATAATAGAATGCCATGGTTTCCATAGTTACACTTCAGCTCTGTGAAGATGCCATGGCAACAGGCCATTAGCATGACATCATTTTAGAACGCTCCAAAAGGAGATGGTAAATCTGGTGTCCCTATCTCTGTGGTGTCCTGCATTAGCATGCCATGTGTAGAAGCAGTACAGTTCACCTCTAGTCTTTCTTGAGCTCTATTCACTACATTCCTTGTGTTCTTTGATGTTGGTGCCCCAGAGCCACACTTCATCTTTTAGAAGCTCTGTGCTTCTAGTATTTGAACCTGTAAAAGGCCTGTCCTGCATTTAGTACAAAGGATAGTTTGACTTCTGCAAGCTGTGCTGCTACATGCTTTGCTGCTGCTTCCTCAATTGGGCAATGCTCTCTTTGAATAGCTTTGCTCAAGTCATGCTGGTCAAAGCATGACATGGCTTCTGTATATAACATGTGTAACAGGAAGGAGGCTGGGTGTGAACCAGCGACCACAGCAAGCATCTGAACCACATGAAGCAAATCTCACACTCTACACAGTGAAATCACATACACTACACAGTGAAATCTCACACTCTACACAGTGAAATCTCACACTCTACACAGTGAAATCTCACACTCTACACAGTGAAATCTCACAATCTACACAGTGAAATCTCATACACTACACAGTAAAATCTCACAATCTACACAGTGAAATCTCACTAAGAAAATAAATAAAATAAAAAAAAAGACCCAACAGGAGTGAAGAATAAAAATGTCTAGATTTTATTTTACAAAAGCAATACAGGAAAACAATAAAAAATATCACTGTTCAGTTTGCATTTAGTAATTGTTTTTTCTTTAATTAGCAAGATCCAGTCTTTGATGGGTATTCAATTATGTGCTTCCCAGAAACAGGTTGAGAAATACAAATTAGAAGCGATCTCTTATTGCAGTGAATGGGCACAGATTAGATGGATAAATATCAGTAAATGGACATTAAGTGAGGAATCGGAACCCTCTTCTACAAAGAACAAACTTGTGATGATGAGATAAGAGTGGAGTCTTTCACCTGAATGCACACTAAGGGATCCTAACTGGCATGGAAACAGAGACAAATTACTAAACTGCCTTCACATCACTAATATAAAACATGTTATTAACAATGATCTATAGTAAACAGCAACAACGACTTTATTAACAAATAAAGCAACAGCAATCAGGGATGAATAGAACCTGAAATATATCAAAATGCTAAAACGCTCTTATTAAAATGATATAGAAATGAAGAGATGTCGGCACAGGCAGGATGCAGCGGGTTACAGTAACAGCAATACTCTTTCACAATGGACTATACTGGCATAGGGAACCAGCAGCAGCAACACACAGGAATAATTGAACTTCCGCTTAACTCACAACACTCACTAAATACAGGTACATGCAATCCGATTAGAATCCAGTTATCAAAGCGGTTTCATGCAGTACGATCTCCTCTGTGCTGCTGCATTCCCCTGCTGGGTTGGGCATGGGCTGGTTTCCTGGGTTGTTGCAGTAGTTGAATCTCTCTTTGGAGGTCCTGAAAGCACAATTGAATTTACATAGAAATGAAGCATTAATGCCAGACATAGCGGGATAATGACCATGCTACTAAACTCATTGGCTGAGACGATTTGTGAGGTGTATATATGATGGGATATTTATAACATTGAGGGAATTGAACACACAGCTTCCATGGTAAACACAAGCTGCAGGGGAGCCCTTGTGAAAGGTTACTGTGGTATACCATGAGAAAAGCATAGTGTGGGAGGCAGAGTAAAGCACAGTGAAGCACATGGTAAACCACAGGCAAGCATGAGGAATGAGACATATCTGTGATCACGCATTGTAAAAGCCCTGGTTAGCCACAGTGAAGCTCGGAGATGAATGGGAAACACCTCTTGTCAGCGTCTCTCTCTTTCTTTTATGCTATTGTCAGCAATGTGTGGCTGTTACTTTAAATGAGACGGCATGTTCTGATTCTAAAGACATCAACAATCTAAACCCAAGCAGTCAGTAAGTTGTCAGTAAGGACTGCAGCTGAAATCTGCCTAGTAGAGGTCCAAATGCCAGTGGAGCAGAAGAACATTTTGTTCAGCAAGAAAAAAACTAAACAAAAGAGCTGTAACGTAACTGACCAGCAGGAAAATGAAACAAACCCCATTGTCTGTGTGTGCTGAAAACAAGGCAGGGTGTTCATGTAGTCACACACAGGACTTTGAGTGGTTTCAGCAGTTCAGCACATATTCTTAATTTTAACACAAAAAAATCAGAACATGTTTATTATATTTACCTTGAACTGTCAGTTTAATCTCCATGAAAGTGACACATTCCACATTGAGCCCCACTATACACATGTAATCCCGAGTGTCCTCCAGTCTGAGCTCAGAGATTAGCAGAGAGGCGTTTCCAGAGGAGACTTCATCAGACAGCTTCACTCGGCCGCTCCACTGCGCAGGGATGAATACTGAAGGTGTGTTTGAGTCGATTAATAGAATGTGATCCTCCTGATCTGAATATGCATACCATCTGACTTCTACATGCTGCCCAGGGGTGGGGGTGTAAGAACAGGGCAGCACTGCTCTCCCCCCAGCTGAGCCAGAGACAGCAACACGGTATAGTGGAGGGCAATCTGCTATAAGAGACAATAAACTCAATGGAGTAACTCCTTCATTCTTCAGAACCTTAATACAAAAGAGCCCTACATCAATAATGTAAACAGTGGTGGTATTCTGATCCGAATTAACCAGACCACTGTATATATGAGCAGGAACATATACATTGTAAAGAACCAGCCCCTGTATAGCTTGTGGTATAAAAATGTGTTTTTGGTCCAAAGCTGTTTGGTGGGAAAGTCACTAAACAGCAAAGTGGCACTGTTCTGAGAGAATCACTTACCTGCTGTGAGGTGAGTGCTGTTTAAGATCAGTAGCAGTGCCAGAGCTTGCTCAGTGCTCAGAGCCATTCTCCTCTCCTCTCTCTCTCAGTTTCAGCACAAAGTCCAGCACTCGGGTTAAACTCTATTTGTGTTGATTATCTCAGCTCTGTATTTAAAGACTTCCTTCTTTGTTTTTGAGAATTACTGGATGTTTTTCAGAGAACACAAAAAAAGATACAAAGTCAAAAATACAAACGCTGACAGGACTGTGTTTTTAAATACGTAGGTTTTCATTTAGATGTACTGTAGTTGGTTTTGTTGGTACAGTACTATACTTTCGTACATCTGAGTGCTGACCGTGTCAATTATTAGTATTTAAAACAAACTACACACACACAATAAATTGGTGCGTTGGTAATCCATGAAGCTTTTCTTGTGTGCTGTTAAGCATTAAGAGGTGAAGGGAGTGTGATTAACATGAGATATTATATTAGCTGTCTCTGCTCTAACTCCATACAAGGTGTGAAACAAGTTCTTTATCTCAAGCTTCACACACTCTGCAGTACGCCTCAGCCACAGTGTGGTCAGCTTAAGCCTCACGTCATCTGCTTTAAACGTTTAGGACACACGTCATGTGATAAAGCTTTCCGTTGCTGTTTCTGACACAGGAAGTCTATCCAGAAGTGTCTGTTTTGTTCAGAGCAGCACAGAGCAATCTGATTGTGAACACTGTTACAAAGGGAGAGCATATGGGGGGAAAAAAGATTAAGCAGAATTGTATCGCCCAAAAAATAATGTATGAAATATAACAATAACATATGAAATATAAAATCAATTGCAAGTTGTTCTTTGCTGTTTTCCATCTGGATTTTCACCACTGCTGGTCCTTACGCTATTCCTGGATGTGCTATCATTTGGTAGGAACTCAGCAACTGGATGATAGTGAGATTTAGATCCACATGATTTCAAGGGCTGGATTTCAGAAACATGCATGCCATTGATAAAAACAATGCTCTTGTTATGCTATGATGGGGTATTAATATTTGTGTAACACTTTGTGTAGGCCAAACCCATGCATCATCCTCTAGTGAACTGTACCCCACAGCACAGCGTTGCCCAGTGATAAGGGTGCTTGTGTTTATAAGGAATATTAACTGTTGATTTAGAATCATCCCTCGTGCTTCTTACTGGCTTTATTAATATGCCTCGTCCGCTTTTCTGTGCTGAGAATCTTTTGTTTTATTATATATTTTTGTTTTACATTTCGGATATCCTGTTGTAAGAGTTTCCCACAGTAAATCTTGCCTCAGCCACTGACTCACTGTGTGCGCCCCTGAGCAAGTCACTTAACCTGCTTGTGCTCCGTCCTTCGGATGAGACGCAAAACCAGCAAGGTCCTATTGGAAGGGACTCTGCAGCAGCAGTTGTGATGCAGAGTTCACCCCCCTAGTCTGTGTAAGTCGCTTTGGACAAAAGCGTCTGCTAAATGACTAATTATTATTATTATTATTATTATTATTATTATTATTATTATTATTATTATTATTAATAATAATAATAATAATAATAATAATAATAATAATAATAATAATAATAATAACAGATCTGCACAGTGATTGCAGTTGGAACACTGGAGTAAGAATTCCAACACATGACATCACCGCGTTCCAGGAAGCAGGAACAACTTTGGATCTCTAGCGCTGTCTTCAGCAGAGGAAGTAGGTGGAGCAGTTCCTAGAGCTCATGAGATCTGAGAATCATTGCAAAGCCTTGGTTAGCAGCCGATTCAGGATGCAGACCATCCTTCCCAGCAGTCCCTTACAGCAGCTTTGATAAGCGTGGCTGGTGTTCCGTGTGGTTTTGACTGCATTTGATTTGTCGTGTGCTGTGGCGCAGAGCTGGGGTTGACCCCATTCCCCCGGTTAGGAGTGCTGTGCTCTGTAAACCACACTGCGCCCTCTAGAGGAGCTCCGCTTCAACTCTCTGTATCTCTGCATCCGTCTCCTGAACGCTGTTATCTTTCACCATTAAAGAGCACATGAAAGACTGTACTAGTGTATGAAAGAGAGGACACCATTCAGCCATCCTAGTAGCTGATTGATCTCAAAGCGTTGTCAAGTTGTTTCTTCAAGGATCCCAGTGATTCAGCATCAGCAACATGGTTAGGTAACCCTTTGTAACACTTGGTAACTCATTTCACACCCTCACCACTCTCTGTGTAAAGAAGTGTCAGCTACCCTCTGTCCTGAGTCACTGCACTTAATGAAGCTGTGTCCTCTGGTCCTGGTTTCTGCGCTGCGCTTAAGATTGTAATGAACTAAATTATCTAAATGGTGGCAGGTTTAATACCAACAACCATAAAACTAGGATATTGTTTCACGGTGTATTCACAGCATTGAGTGACATTGAAAAGGGATTTATTATAAATCACCCTGACTCGGAGAACACACCAGAGCAGTGGGAATAATATAGTTACTAATGTAACAGTATCCTCTCCATTAGTTTAAGAGATCACAATACAACCCTATGGGTGTTTTCGGGACCTGTGACTCAGGCAGCCTTTACTGGTGCCTGTGGAATCTAGGGAAACAGCACCACCTGCTGTCGCAGAGCCGCCAGTGCTCTTGTCCTGCTGCTGGTATCAGCAACATTAACCATCGCCGCGGTGCCGCAGAAATCTGACAGAATCGCGAGTAAAGCGGAGGGAACACGAAGCCACTTCCTGCCATGGAAGTTGGTTTCAGGCCACTGCAGGGCACACCAGGGGAGGCTTGGGGTTTGATACAGCAACCTCAAACTAGGCCTCCCGGTCTCCTGGAACCAGGTTTCAAACCACTGGTCCTGAAAAAGTGTTTTCGTGTTCCTTCAGCTTAAGAAAGGGGTGGAGCAGCTGGGGTTGGATGGTTCACATTATTATATTTGTTCACGTTTTTCTAAAAGGAATGTGTTTTACTACATCTGCAAAAATATTAAACAAACTACAGTTCCCACAGAACACCGCGGCGCAGATTCGACGCATAGCCGTGTCGTCACGCTTGCATCGTCATCAGTGTTCAGCCGGAAGCAGCATGGCCAGCAGGTAGGTGCGATACATAAAGTGATGTTAATAAAAGCAGCCAGCGCAGTCCTGTTTACTGGTGCTCTGAGTTCACTGAATGCTATTGAGACAGGGACTGGAGTCAGGAAAGATATTATACATGATATTCTAATAGCATTCAATGAAGGTGCAGTCAGAGACACAGATATTATATTAGCACGGGCACCAAGCCATTCTGGGGTGCGAGGTAATGAACACGTGGATTTCTGCGGGAAACTTGTCCAAATCCATCGTCTGCGTGAACTCAACCGGAAAAGACGTCACCAGGTCACGCATCCACGGGTTTAAAAGTCTGCACAGCCGCGCAGCTTCTCAAGAGGTACTGCGCTGGAGCAGCCGCGGCTCAAAACAATAGCCCCGCTAACACAAAACGTGTTCCTAGCGTTCCTGGAAGGTTCCCGTTCGGTTGTGACGAACACAACGTCGCTACAACGTTCTTAGAACGTTTCTGTTCAGGCGTAATGTTCTAGGAACGTTCTAGCTGCGTGAAAGGGGAACGTTCTGTACGTGATGGATCTCAACCAACACACAACGATGCTGCAAGGTTCTGGTTTGGTTGTGTTTTACACAACGTCGAGAGAACGTTCTGAAAACGTGATTTTTATCAGAGTCCTGCATATATTAAAAATCGTACTTATTTAATAGAGTTTAATAAAAAAATTCGGATACATTCTTACCGTCCGCAGCACCAAATAAGCACTTGCACCTCAAATACTGTGTGTGTGTGTTTTAGTCGTTTTGTTAGTTATTAAGTTATAGTTAGTGTATTATTATTAATAATATTATAATTCACGTGTGGATTTTTTTTTTTTTTTAGCAGACGCCTTTATCCAAGGCTTACAGAGACTAGGGTGTGTGAACTATGCATCAGCTGCAGAGTCACTTACAACAACATCTCACCTGAAAGATGGAGCACAAGGAGGTGAAGTGACTTGCTCAAGGTCACACACAATGAGTCAGTGGCTGTGATGGGATTTGAACCGGGGATCTCCTGGTTACAAACCCCTTTTCTTTAACCACTGGACCACACAGCCTCCATTGTGTTTCTCATATTATTTGATAAATGGGTATTGAGTGTGTTGATTTTTATTTATATAAATGTGTGTTTTCTTCTTCAGCTCTTTATTATTATTTTTCATCACGAGTGTGGTTTGATGTATTTGCTTCACTGGACCCCCCTAAACTACTTTCTCTGTTTCCTCTATGGAAGTATACGAGCGAAACTCCGATTGGCTGAAGGACTGTCTGCCCAATGCACCCACCCACCGCCCCCCTGTTGCTTAGCAACCGCGTCTCCCGTTCCACGGCTCTGCTTGCCAGCGGCTCGCTGCTTGATCTCCCCGCCCTGCCAATCATCTAGTGCCTTTATAAATGCAGAGGAATATTGTGAAATAGAGCCGGGCTTGAAAAGGAGAGTCCGAGCTGCACCGTGCACCGTGGAGAGACTTTATAACTTCGTGTCGCACACCAGTAAGCCTGTGTCTGACCGGGAGGGGATCATTTCCAACACGGGGTGCAGCGTGTTGGGGTTCCCCGGTCAGGGAGCCTGTTAGTTTACTGTTAACGTTGTGTGGTTTATTTGATAGCTGTCCCGCTCCTGCAGCAAGGAATCCTCGGTTTCATTTGTTAGATTTTATTTTATTCTTGGGTGCGCGCAGCTGTTTTATATATTCATGTTAAATAGATTGGGGGGAAATTGGTACTGTGTACTTTACAAATGTAATCGAGTCTGTAACGAGACCATTCAACTGCTAACGTTGTCGTCTACTTTGTATGTATCACAAAAAGAACAGATTTGCTGAACTGTTTAATTAACTTCACTATAAGAAACAAAAAAAAAAAACACAAAACTGCTTGACCTAAAAAAGAACAGTCTGCAGGTTCTGCACCATAGTAGCAGCGCAGTTACACTGCCTCAGAGTTTCTGATCGCATCATGATTCCAGATTTCCTAAATCCATGGATGGAAATGTCCGGTCTGCTTTTAATTTTTTGAAGCACATTGTCATTCCAGTATCACTCGCTGCCATTCTCATATTCACTTTGACATCCGAAACATTCTTCCCCATGGCCAGCGCTTCTTTAACCTGTGCTGCAAACCACGAGTCTGTGCGAGGGCGGGATCGCACACTGTGTGCCGCCTTCTGATTGGTGGAAGGATTATTGGCGAGCCAATCCAAACCACCAATAAAGCCAAAATCAATTCCACTCCAAAATGTCCCTTTCTGCGGCACGTCAAAGAAAATATTAAAGGCAGGCTGGTGTCTCTTATGCGTTTCACTTCAAACCGGACATCAGGGCGTCCGGGTTTGTTAATTCCTGCCACCCGAACACAGAGGCCAATTCCCGGACTGTCCCGGTCAAACCAGGACAGGTGGAACCCTAAAATCTACATATATTTATTTGGAAATACTGAAGACATTAGTTTAATATAATATACTTTTATTGATTTTCAGTTTTAATAAAATCTTCTCAGTTATTGTGTGAAAGTGATTATTATTATTATTATTATTATTATTATTATTATTATTATTATTATTATTATTATTATTATTATTGGTCAATATTATTAAAAAGACGCGTAATTTTACAGAAATACGAAACCAGTGTGTGGCGCTCCCCGTCACTTTGACTGAAATTGAGGTGAAATAAAGAGAGATAGACATCCATGAATTTTCAAATGTTCTGCTATTTCTTCTCATATGGCGTCCTTCTTTTTATTGTCTTTATAACCACTGACACTGGCATCATAAAGAGCATTATATTTTTCGTCTTTAATAATTACATTCTCATTGATGTCATTTTTTTATTTCTGTGGTAATCTCTGCGTGAGCGAGACAGTGACAGTCTGACAGCCGCTCCCTTTGATCTGATTTCTGATTGGTGCATTGCGACGCCAATAGCTCGTGTCGCGAATAGAAATAAAACACATTGATTTCTAAATTCGCTCGCTTCGTTCGCGCCGCTCGCTACGGCTGCGCTGTGCATCGCTCCATTTAAATCAATAGCTTTCATTATTTTGTATTTGCTCGCTCGCGTCGTTCGCGTCCGGTGTGCATAGACCTTTAGTGATATTTAAGGGATACTAAAATATTTTATTTCGCTGCGCCCCTACCACACATCTATGGAGGATAATTTGTGCCAAAATTAATAAATAAATACATAACGAAATAAATACATAAATAAGTAAAAAGTGAAATATATTTAATAATTTATCTATTTATTTATTTATTTCGTTATTTATTTACGTATTTATTTCGTTTTTTATTTCTGTATTTATTTCGTCTTTTCATTTTGGCACAATCTTTTCGAGCTCCCGTCAATCATGCTCGATGGGCGGGTCAGTAAGTGACTCGGTGCTCTCCTAACTCTGCCTGGTGTAGTAGTGCGGAGAGGTGTGCAGTCAGGGCTGCAGTTTCAATGCTGTGAATATTCCATACGTTACAAATGTGTGCAACATGACTTATAGGAGTCTTATCCTGGAAAAGATTAGGGAGCTTTTAATTCAAGTTGAATGTGGGTCGGTAAATGACGACTTTATTTTGTGTCGAGTAGATTGGCTGTTGGAAAGAATAGGGCAGATATTGGCATGTACTGATGAAAATATTGATGAAGGTGCCAGAACTAACTTGCAGATAATTCGCCATCAAATTCTACGCAGTACCTGTGACGACAGTATAGCAGAAGAGTCCGCAGCGTTAGGCCAAACTGGGACGGGAAAATCTGGACGTCCCAAGATATTTTTACTCAGGGAGTCCTCTCCGCACTAGTGATGTGCAGTTCGTGAATGAATCCTTCTTTTTGAAGGACTCACTCAGGTGAACGATGGGAATCGGATCAGAGCCCCCATTGAATCGGTTCTTTCGATTCACACCATGAACAGGCTGCGTGGCGCACAGGACTCGAGTTACCAGCCTATCAAAACTCATGAAGTGATTCCTTACCTCTCGAGTCTGGCTGATTTGTTCGTTGTAACAAGGAAACCGGGTTGTCTCTCAACTCGTTGAGTGTTATGAAACTGAAGACCGTATGTGCCATGTTGGATCCAAATTCCCGCTTACTTAGTGCATGATAAGAACTCTGTGTGAGCCAAAATGACGTCAGTTACATCCTCCAGACCACAGCTATGTATCTCTGATCCAGACGGTGTGTGCTTTCTAGAGAGCTGCTTCACGCTGTCAGAAACTCACATTACAAGTTTGTGCACCAGAATTATTATTTTTTGTACAGTTCTTCTTGGTTTACTATGTGCGTAAGTCTGCCAAACAAATAAATAATAAAATGAATCACTACTAGTTGTAGTTGCACAAATTATGATTAATATTTCTAAGTCATCTTGAGTAAACTCAGCCAAAAAACTTAATAATAATAATAATAATAATAATAATAATAATAATAATAATAATAATAATAAAAATAATAGAGATATACACCTCATTTCCAAAATAAATAAATACAAACATCTACTGGTATTGTAACGTTATTGTACCCAAGGCTTAATTATATAACTTGTGATTACATATTGTGATTACAAAGATTACATGACGATTTACAACTATGGTTAAATATTTTATAATTTAATAATGACGGCGATTCAGTCCACAAGGTGACACGTAGTATCAGCTACGATACCACGACCTTGTAGGAGGATATTGCACATTGTAACGGATGACGTTCTTAAACGTCTATTATATTTTACACGCACATTAAATATACATTTTCTAAATGTTATTTTACTGTGTTAAACACAAAAAATACTAAATATATACACGTTTAAACTTTGTTTATATAAAATGTACATGTTGCGGTTATGGGTGTGCTTCAACGTGTGATTGATCACATGACTAATCCCTAAAGGTTTACTGGATATTATTATTATTATTATTTATTTCTTAGCTGACGCCCTTATCCAGGGCGACTTACAATTGTTACAAGATATCACATTATTTTTACATACAATTACCCATTTATACAGTTGGGTTTTTACTGGAGCAATCTAGGTAAAGTACCTTGCTCAAGGGTACAGCAGCAGTGTCCCCCACCTGGGATTGAACCCACGACCCTCCGGTCAAACAGCGTTTTGCTCTGTGCTGAATAAATACCACGGATTAGTTCCACAAATACCACTCGCTCGAGCCTCTCTTTTTGTTGTAAAAAAACAATGAGTGACTCCAAATGTATAGAAAAAAACACATAAGAAATGCAAATGACTATTTTTTTTTTAAAAAAAGATTAAATTAAATTAGATTGATACTGATGGCTAAACAATGCTAAGGGTTCAAACTGTTATGTTATCTCTAGGATTGTAAATAGATATCTTTTTTTTGTCAAACTATATTTAATGTTTATGAACCCAGTCAACCAAATATAGATTCTCCCTCGCTTTTGTGATGTGCAGTTCATGAACGACTCGTTCTTTCCGGTTCAAATAAACCTACGTAAACAATCTTAATGCGGTCTACACTGACTGGTTTTGTGTCATTGAATCAGTGAATCAAATGAACGAAATGAATCGATTCACCAAACTGAACTGAATCAAATGAATGGAGACACTAAAAGGAATCGACCTGCCCATCACTGCTCCGCGATACTACCAGGGAACGAGAGGAGATCAGCGAGTCACTTACTGTCCCGACCATCGAGCATGACTGACGGGGGCTCGAAAAGATTGTGCCAAAATGAAAAGACGAAATAAATAAAGAATTGAAAAACGAAATAAATAAATAAATAAATAAAAGACGAAATAAATAAAGAAATAAAAAAACGAAATAAAAAACGAAATAAATAAAGAAATAAATAAATAAATAGATAGATACATTATTAAATATATTTCATTTTTTACTTATTTATGTATTTATTTATTTTTTTTTATTTTGGCACAAATGATCCTACACGATCAAATAACATAAAAATACACGTGTTGAGTAAAATGTTTTTCTAAACCTCTCTATGTAATAATTAGCTCTAGTCGGCACTAGGACCCTAGACAGGTCCCACAGAACGAGCTCCTCGGTGCCAGCCATCCTCCCAGCGCTGGGGCTGTAAACCCTTCACACTGCTGCTGTAACGGGCAGTGTTGTGTGATCCGCTCCCGGGATGGATTCTGTCTCCTGCCGGTGAGATGAGAGATGAGGTTAAACGCTCGAAACCACGAATGCAGATGAGCCCGTCTCTTTTGCTTTGTGGTTTAGACGTTTGCTGCATCTCATAACCAAAAGCCATCCAGTACATCTCCAGTATGAGACAGCGGGAATCATTCACAATGCCTTCTCCTCGGAGTTATTTAAAGGGGCTGTGCCCCACATACAGGCTATGGGCACATCTGTGGCCCCACGAGTATCTACTGACACACTCTACAGCGCTTCAATGCATAAACTCATCACTTTCCTCAGAATGATCCCGCAATATTAAGAAAACACTCATACAATTTTTAAATATTTCCTTTATCTGTTAATATAACTATCTAGCCATTGCTCTCTATATAAACTTAAGGGAATTCCAATATACATATTGCTGCTTCTTCAGCTCTGATGTTTAATCCGAGTCGGATGTTGTGAAACTTCATTAACAGCAAACTGTGTCCGATTATACTGCTGTATTGCTCTTGATAATATCCACGAGGGGGCAGCAGTGCCTTTTATTCAGGTCTGTTCAGAGGAACTGGAAGAGCCAGTATTAAGTCTATCTTACCCCTCGGGCCCTGAGTCTGAAACGTTTGTCTACCAGTATTTTGAAGTTATGGATGTCATGTAAAATATTGCCCTGCTCCTGCCTGTGCTGGACTGTTTCGTGACACACCGAATTGGCAATGGGCTAATGGCACACAGTATATGGCTACTACAACTGCAGCAATGATGGAGACACAAAACATCCATTCTGGGCTGCAGTCCATTCAGAGGACAATTGGGAGGATTCAGTGTGCAATGTTCAGAAGCCTTTTTACTCCTTTATTTAACGTTGCTGGGGGAAGCCCACTAGGGACCATGTGACAGAACTTTATTAGATATTGTATCTTTGAAACAGGGGTTTGTTTGTATGCTAATTAGACATTATGATGCCAAATATTCTTCAAATCTGGCTATGCTAACAAGTGCAATAGAATCTTAAAAAAAGGAATTTCATACCTTCTGTAGCACACAGGCTCTCTAACGAGGCTGAGGATTGTAGAGAAAAATGCCAAGACACAGGACACAGCTAAATATTTTATTATTTATAAGCAAAAAAGGAAAAGCAATAAGATATTGTACTGTGCAACTAACATTTAATAGTAATCAGGAATAACTAAGTTATACTAAGCAAAAAATTAACAAATGTACTTTTCAATCAGTAATAAAAAAAAATTAAGAAATTAATACAAATTACTAAACTGTCTTCTCATCACTAATATAAAACTGTTATTAACAATTATCTATAGTAAACAGCACCAACTAAGTTATACAAAAAATAAACTAATAGCTATCAGGGATGAATAGAACCTGAAATATATCAAAATGCTAAAACGCTCTTATTAAAATGATATAGAAATGAAGAGATGCAGGCACAGGCAGGATGCAGCGGGTTACAGTAACAGCAATACTCTTTCACAATGGACCATACTGGCATAGGGAACCAGCAGCAGCAACACACAGGAATAATTGAACTTCCGCTTAACTCACAACACTCACTAAATACAGGTACATGCAATCCAATTACAATCCAGTTATCAAAGCGGTTTCATGCAGAACGATCTCCTCTGTGCTGCTGCATTCCCCTGCTGGGTTGAGCATGGGCTGGTTTTCTGGGTTGCTGATGGTCTAGTTGTCGGGGTGGCTGATGGTCTAGTTGTCGGGGTTGTGCTCGTCGTTGTTCTTGAGGTAGTTGAATCTCTCTTTGGAGGTCCTGTAAGCACAATTCAATTGACATACAAATTATGCCTTAATATCTGACACAGCAGCCAGTACCTTCTACACAATTGACCACCGCCAAAGACAAAGGGCCCAATTCACGTCCCAGTGGTAAAACTGGAGTGAAGACTGGAGGTGTGTTATTATCACTCCTCAAACTTCACTCCTTGCTCCCGCTGTAATCCACAGACGTCCTAATGGTGTTTTTTCTGTGTCGTTTGATCAGCTCTCATGAATAATTACTTAGCGTTAATACCACCCTTTATACCATGATAGTGTGACTCTTACCTCTTACAGACAGGACACTAAAACAATGAGAAGCGTCTTGAAAACTACACCACATTATTACTGCATCACTAATTCAAGCACACACACTGAGCTGTGTGGGTTACATCATTTGCTGAAGGGTATCAGCACTTATATTAAGACAGAAATGGTACCAACGCCAACAAAAACATTCTGTGAATCGGACCCAAAGTCAGTTATCTACAGGTAATGGCCGCTGCAAAGGGTACTAATGCTGTTCTAGACATTGTGTGTATTTAAATGTGTTTTAAGCTGTTTGAAATGTATGTCGCTGTTTAAAAAGCGAGTTTCAGGATTCTAAAGCTCCAGTCACTTTAGACGTTTAGCTTTTAAAAGTCCCATTAGCTTAATTTACATCTGGGATAATGACTGAACTCGCTGTGCTTAGAAAGTGATTGACTGAGAAGATCTGTGAGCTTTACAATATGGGATAATGAAGGGACTTTGAACACACAGCTTCAATGGTAAACACAAGGGTTTGGTGTTGGCAGCCCTTCTCAGGTTCTGTATTCTAGTTTGCTTTTGTTATGAATGTGTGGATGTTATTTGAAATTATACAGCATGTTATGATTCTACCAGAAACCCCTGTGTGTTAATCCACAGGGAATACATTACACAAAACAACCAATCAAAAGAAATCAAAAATCTAAACCCAAGCAGTCAGTAAGTTGTCAGTAAGGACTGCAGCTGAAATCTGCCTAGCAGAGGTCCAAATGCCAGTGGAGCAGAAGAACATTTTGTTCAGCAAGAAAAAAACAAAACAAGAGAGCTGTAACGTAACTGACCAGCAGGAAAATGACCCTTAAACAAACCCCATTGTGTGTGTGTGCTGAAAACAAGGCAGGGTGTTCATGTAGTCACACACAGGACCTTGAGTGGTTTCAGCAGTTCAGCACATATTCTTAATTTTAACACAAGTACTCACCAACCAGAGAACATGTTTATTATATTTACCTTGAACTGTCAGGTTAACATTCCTGTGAGTGACACATATCCCATTGATCCACATGTCACACGTGTAATCCCCAGTGTCCTCCAGTCTGAGCTCAGAGATTAGCAGAGAGCCGTTTCCAGAGGAGACTTCATCAGGCAGCTTCACTCGGCCGCTCCACTGCGCAGGGATGGGTGCTGAGGATCGTCTCTTTGACTCGATTAATAAAACAGGTCCTCCCTGATCTGGATATGCATACCATCTGACTGCTACATCCTGCCCAGGGGTGGGGGTGTAAGAACAGGGCAGCACTGCTCTCCCCCCAGCTGAGCCAGAGACATCAACATGGTCTGGTGCAGGGCAAGCTACAGTAATGAGAGAGAAGAGACAATAAACTCAATGGAATAAACACCTACATTCTTCTGTTGATGATATTTCGGTTGTTTCCTCGTATTTTTGACGTTGCAGATCTTTCAAAGACAACGCTATCGATGAAAAGTTTCTGCTGCTTCCTGGTTCCAATTATTTTGTGTTTGTTTGTTTATTTAACCAGGAGATTTACCCATTGAGACCGAGGCCTCATTTACAAGGGGGTCCTGGAAAACAATAAAGGACAAATACAACACAAGCAACACAATAAAAACATGTGGTTCAGACTCAGTCAGCAGCATTGTGACAGGGCAGCGGGAGCGGCTGGGGGACCCAGAAATTGGGGAGGCATAAAATATTAGCAGCGGGTCCGACTGTTTCACTCCTGTTTTTACATTTGAAACGATGCTATTCAATACAAATGCTGCCATTTACATAAACACTTGTGTTTGTTTACTATACGATACAGCAACAAAGCAAAGCGCTAATAAGTGAATATGCAATCGTGAAAGCAGACGATAATACCAACACCGTGTAATAATAATAAATAATAAATCAGACACTACTGTGCCTATTATAAAAAATACAAGGGAACGATTATGATAAAAAAAAATTAGTCTTCAGAGCAGTGCTTCTCAAACTTTGCCCTGAGCTTTGCCCTGAGCTATGAAAAAAATACCTGCGCCTCCCCAGTTTACTGAAACAATATAACAAACCGAAAATCCTATATGTTGCAAAACAATGAATAAAAGAGTAGAAGGGATTTGATCAATATAGAGCAGTATGAGTTTCAGAAGTATTCATTCAAAAACAGAACCAATGGAAGCAGCTAAAATCTTATTTTGTTTTTTTTTTGGTCCTGTTAACTTTCTTATCTTAGTTGGTTTTAATGTAACTTCACAATTTCTGCTTCTGTATTATTAGGTGTATACTGTTGTTTAACTCTGTTATTTAAATGGTCTGCTTGTGGCAGTTGTATGTGTGACATGCTATTCAAATGTATTGTGGTTTGTATTTTTTTCTGCTATGTTCTGTACAGTGCTTTACGTTACTTTTGTGTAAAAAGCGCTATACAAATGCGATAAATAAATAAAGAAATAAACTCATAGCGCTTCCTGTGTAAAATCATGACGGGTTTAGATGCTAAGGCAGGGTTGTTGTGTTTCCAGATGCTGGTGTAGCTTGCAGGGCTGCATGCTGTGGTTTGCCAGGATGATGTGCAGTTACATATCATGACCACAAGGTGTCACTACTAGATTTGATAGTAAGTTATGAGGTAGTTTTCCAGGATACAGGAAGTTTCGAAAAATAACTTAAGAAAGCATGTCAATAAAGGACTAGCACAAGCTAGCTGTTCATTAATAACAAATAGATTTCATTATTGAAACATTAGTGAACATAACAATGCGTCCTCATATTTTCTGCTTCTGTGTTTTGCTGGATCCTCTGCTGCTGTCCTCTCTTCGGTTTGTGTTGTTCGTTTTTCTCCGTTTGTCACAAAACGATCCGTTTCTCATTAAAGCTGTTTCTCTCTGTAAGCTGCTTCTTCTTCTTCTGGTTAATCTATAGGGCGCATTCCATCTATTATTGTAGATGATTAGCGCCCTCTATCTGTAGTCCTTTGTCTGTCTTTGTTTTACTTTATTTTTCTGTCATCTTTATTTATTATAACTTCCCTTCTTTTCCTGTTTCCTTTATATATTTTCTCTCTGTAAGCGCGCTGCTCAGACTGTTTACAAGTTTACTGGGGGGGGACACCCAACGTACGTGTGACGTGTCACAGTTGCAAAGGAACATTAGCACGTTAAACCAACGTTTTTTGCGTTATTTTATTTGAGTTATTTTTAAATATAATACATTTAAAATATATAGTAATTTGTAATTGTCTTCAAATCATCAATAAAGGACACACAGCTCGCTCCTCCCTTGTCACGCCTCATGGTTTGAGAGCCGCTGCTTAGAGAGTCCAAGATCTACAATCCTGAAGTGGAGCTTTTTCATGTCAGCAAACCTCTCTGATAGCTGACAAATGATTCCATCCAGGACTTCAACACGCAGGCGCGGGGGTCTCTCCAAAGTGTTTGGGTCGGTGTCCTCATTAAAGCAGCTGAACCCTTGTTCATAATCATCCCAGCCACGGCGGAGTCTTTCTCGTTTGCGTTCCTCTCCATGGCCTCGGAGCTGTACAGTTTCTTCATAAAATCCCTCAAACTTGGCATCTTCCCCGAGTTGCTTCAGTGCATGTAGGGGACTGTCGAGTCGTTCAAACGATTTCCTGAGATCCAGAGACTGGAGAGTTTGGAAGAGTATCTCTGTGTGTCCAAATATTGCACGAAAGACAAATGTCACGCGAAAAATGGCCCCCCCTTGGAAAGTGGTCCCCCCAGACTCATTTTCATAGTGTATGCTATGAAGATTGGTCCCCCCCCCCCCCCCCCCCCATTTTCATAATGAAATATTGTGCCCCCCCTCCCATTATAAAAAGAACAACGCCAAATCAGAAACACGCAGCTTCAAAAGATCATAAAATATCCTCCATAACCGAAACTACAATTGAACACAGTATACATTAAAAAAAGTGTTTATTTTCTTTGTGAACCAACGTTATCTTTCGCCAGTCAAATCGTAGAGTGCCTGAATAAAGTTTTATAGATACACGAACAGATCTTCTGTTGCTTCTTCTTTAGCAGCCGCAGCTATCCCAGATATAATAGATTTGGTTACATTGTTTCGCGTCAGGAGTTTAAGCATGATTTAACTGCGCAGCAGATTCCCCAGTTGGATGATGAGCTGATAATATCTCTTTAGCAATGAAGCAGGCACGGTGACGTCACCATAATGATAAACAGTAATGCCGCGGGAGGTTTGTACTAAAGCAGGGTCAGCTGCTGCAGGGAAAACAAAGTTTATTTCTGAAACGGACCATTTTAAGAAATGTGAAAGCAGAACGCACAGAAATACTTGGAACTGTAATTAGGAAGTGTACTGCTGAGAAAAAAATGAAGGGAATTCAAATTGAAATGTACTGCAGATTACTCGATGGCAGAAGAACAAACGCCATTCACTAAATTTAGCTCTCAGATTGTACCAATGAAAATATCTAAAATATATGACAACGCGCTTGCTGTGGTGTATTTAATATCGTAAATAGCAGAACAAACACGCTGCGATTTAAACATGTTTTTACTGAACAATAAACAGTAACATGTTTTGGCTAGTGCCTTCATTACTGTACCTGACTCAGCTGTTCTTTCAATGCTAAAATGTAATTAAATGCTGCCTTTTGCAATTACAAATCCATTTCACCTGAGAGAAGAGTTTATTGAAGTTTTAAATATTGTGGAGTCTTCCCTGACATTTCACATATTTTACACTGTTAGATGTACTGTTAGATACATAATCGTCTTACAAACAACATGTTAGTGTAAAATGCTGCTCCCTGTGTAGTTTGTAATATAACAGTGTTTATGTTTGTCCAAAGCTGTTAGTGCTGTGTAGGGAAATCCCTAAACAGCAATGTGCCCCCTACTTTAGCAGAGGTTGTGAAGCACTGCTCTGAGAGAATCACTTACCTGCTGTGAGGTGAGCGCTGTTTAAGATCAGTAGCAGTGCCAGAGCTTGCTCAGTGCTCAGAGCCATTCTCCTCTCCTCTCTCTCTCAGTTTCAGCACAAAGTCCAGCACTCGGGTTAAACTCTATTTGTGTTTGATGCTCTCAGCTCTAAATGAATATTTCCTGTACTGTTAGTTTGACCAGAATGATCTGTGTGTATTTTTACACACCCGGACAGCAGGTTTCCAGTCACTGCTGTAGCTAACTGCCTTTTTCAACAGTTGGTTGTCTCACTTATGCTTTTGGTTTTGGTTCCTTCTGCTTCCCTGCAAATGTATATTGGGTTAATAACAGCAACATTTCCTTCATGTAGCAATCACAGTTCTAAAAGACTCCCACAGCTCTCCAGACTCTCATGATTTAGCTTTTATCTTTCAGTTAGTTCTAAGCATCCATGGACTGACCTTCTTGTCATTTATATTGAACAGCACTTTTCACCTGGTCTCTGTTTTATTTGTTGTCAGTGTAAGAACATGTGCCACTCATAACTCAAACAAAAACACTGGAGTAACAAAACCTCTCAGACTTGCTTACCAATAATAATAATAATAATAATAATAATAATAATAATAATAATAATAATAATAATAATAATAATAATGCATGTGCATTTCACCCTTTATACTCTTGTGAGTGTATGCAGAAGGAGCTGCTATTGCAAGCTATGTGAAAGGGAGGACGCACGCATGGGGAAACTGCAAACTGACCACGGGAGCTTTCAGGGTAACAGCACAGTGCTCACCACAAACACACTGGCCTCATGCATCAGGGGCTTTACAACACAATACAATTTGCTCTATTTTTTGTTGAACTGTTAATATTACAAAACAAATCATTAACCTGCAGGCCCCATTCAAGGACTCCGTGTTCAGTTTGGTACCAGTTGTGTAATACTGACAGTTTGTTTTATTTCTCTTTCACAATGTAGCAGTATTTGTGTGTAATATCAGCTATAAATAAAATGAGGAAGAACAAGTTAGAAGAGGAGACTGCACAGTATAGGATTTGTTTTGTACATAACTGGTATGGATGTAGAACAGGAAGCGTGACACTGAATTGCCTTGATGACAGAAAGGCGTGTCATTAAACGGCAGTCAGTTTGGACCTTTTGTTTTTTGTCCCTCTTGGCTATAAGAGCCACTGCAGGAAACACTCTTGAGCAGGTGATTCGAATCTGGGTTCTATTATTATTCTGGTGTTGACATGACAACCAGTTCATATTGTGTGTGTGTTGCAGTAATATTGTATCCTGATGTATCTAACCTGTGCTCAGTTTATGGTGCTGGCGTTTAGTGTCCTGGGAAGTCATATTGAATTCCCACGACACCTTCCTCCAAACCGGGACGATCCAGGAAATCAGGGACACAGGGCAACACTACTGGGAAGTTTTACTTCAAGATGTCCTCCGTCATATCTTTGTTTAATATTAGTAGGTGTTTCTGTATTGAACGTAAAGCCTGGTTAAATTGCATGGGGTTTTATCTTTGTAACTATAATCGGTGGTCTGCTTATATTTTTAGGTATGGAGTTTTTTGGGTTGTTATAAATATATTTTGTCACTTAATATAATGTGTATTTATTGTGATTGCATGCCAGAACACTACCTTATTAGGTTTAGGAACACTGCAGATCCTGGGTCTTTTTTGTGCCACTATCTCCTCATCAGAGCAAGATTCTTCAGAAGTCTGCTCAGGTGAATACCTTACTGGCTGCTTTAGGGCTCTCTGCCCCTTGCCACTCAGACTGTCATATTCAATGTCATCTATTTGTGCATCTAACCACTCCTTTTCTTTTTTTTAATGCATCTGAGGTTATCTGTAGGGATGAAAATGACAAATGAATAAGAAGGGTCTTATCGATTAGCTTAGAAATAATTTTGTAACTTTTTTATGGAATTCACGTTAAGTAGGTAATAAGAAAAAGTAGTTGTGAGCAGGTAATAAGAAAAAATAAATTAAACATTAAACAATTTTATTGAAGAGATCTGAATACGTTAACACTGGACCTATATAGAAGCAATAGGAAGAAAATAATAGATAGTAGACGTGTATACATCATATTATACATACAACCACTAATATGTAAACGATAGTAGCACTTTAAGTGTATGTGCTTTTTTATTAAAAAAAATATAAATTTAAAAACAAAGTTTTTAAAAATACATAATATGGGGGGAGAAATAGATAAATACGAAAGCACTGTATGTGTTTGTAGCTGTGAAGTTGCTTCAGAACATTGCACAAACTAGCGTCTCAATTTACACATCAAACTGACGTAATGTCCTATCTAGTGTTTATATATCGATGGCTACTTGTGCTGCCAGCAAGTGGGTTGGTCGAGGGTGGAGCTCGGAGGCGTTACCGTCCAGAAAATGGGGTTGGTTGATCCTGGGGTTTGGCGGAGTAATATAAAGTCAAGGAAGAGAGGGAGTCAGTGCGAGTTTGTTGTCACAAATTGTTATTCATAATATTTGTTTATAAAAACCCTGTATTCACAAACTTAATGCGTCTGTCTAATTTATTAATCTATACAATTTATAGTTAAAACGTACTTACCACTGACGGACTCAGGCCGGGTTCGATTTCCATTCATCTTTTGGTTCCTTTTTTTTTTTTTAATCCATGAATCAAGTCCAATTCTCTCAGGATCAGAGAGGAGATTTCTGTCCTGTACAAATCTCTCTTCACTGATACTAATTTCCTTTGATTTGACCCAGAATATGAGAACATACCGGTGGTGTTTATTTTCTATTGCAGACATTTGAACTGTTTTAACCGTTAGAACTACAAAGAACGTATCCTATTGAAATTGGGTCTCGAGGTCTGATCAGGCTAGAGCGAAAACACGTGGTGTTCTGTAAACTCATTGTAATAATACTAGGCTTATTTTAATTTATACCTGTATTCTTAGTTTTATTCTTTATTGTATCCATTATTATAATTTTTAACTTAACATGTTTTTATTTGATTAAACAAGTTGAATTTGCTGTAAGAGTTTATCACATATCAGATGTAAAATGGTATAATCACATGTGATCAGCAAATATTCACGTGCTTAAATGTGAATTGTATATTCACATGTGATCATCAATGATATTTCAATGTGGTCACATATGAACACATGTGAATAATTATTTTCACATGTGATAACATGTGTTTCCCATGTGAATCACATGTGTTTTTTCCGTAAGTGTGTTTATATGTGATCTGGATTAACATGTAAAGTATTCAAAAAGAATACATCTGCATATATTTATTTGGAAATACTGAAGACATTAGTTTAATATAATATAGGCCTACTTTTATTGATTTTCAGTTTTAATAAAATCTTCTCCGTTATTGTGTGAATGTGATTATTATTATTATTGGTCAATATTATTAAAAGGAAGCGTAATTTTACAGAAATATGAAACCAGTGTGTGGCGCTCCCCGTCACTTTGAAATTGAGGTGAAATAAAGAGAGATAGACATGCCATGAATTTTCAAATGTTCTGCTATTTCTTCTCATATGGCGTCCTTCTTTTTATTGTCTTTATAACCACTGACACTGGCATCATAAAGAGCATTATATTTTTCCACTTTAATAATTACATTCTCATTGATGTCATTTTTTTATTTCTGTGGTAATCTCTGCGTGAGCGAGACAGTGACAGTCTGACAGCCGCTCCCTTTGATCTGATTTCTGATTGGTGCATTGCGACGCCAATAGCTCGTGTCGCGAATAGAAATAAAACACATTGATTTCTAAATTCGCTCGCTTCGTTCGCGCCGCTCGCTACGGCTGCGGTGTGCATCGCTCCATTTAAATCAATAGCTTTCATTATTTTTTATTTGCTCGCTCGCGTCGTTCGCGTCCGGTGTGCATAGACCTTTAGTGATATTTAAGGGATACTAAGATATTTTATTTCCATGCACCCCTACCACACATCCTCCCTTATACACATAAATTAAGAAAAACGATCAAATAACATAAAAATACACGTGTTGTGTAAAATGTTTTTCTAAACCTCTCTATGTAATAATTAGCTCTAGTCGGCACTAGGACCCTAGACAGGTCCCACAGAACGAGCTCCTCGGTGCCAGCCATCCTCCCAGCGCTGGGGCTGTAAACCCTTCACACTGCTGCTGTAACGGGCAGTGTTGTGTGATCCGCTCCCGGGATGGATTCTGTCTCCTGCCGGTGAGATGAGAGATGAGGTTAAACGCTCGAAACCACGAATGCAGATGAGCCCGTCTCTTTTGCTTTGTGGTTTAGACGTTTGCTGCATCTCATAACCAAAAGCCATCCAGGACATCTCCAGTATGAGACAGCGGGAATCATTCACAATGCCTTCTCCTCGGAGTTATTTAAAGGGGCTGTGCCCCACATGCAGGCTATGGGCACATCTGTGGCTCCACGAGTATCTACTGACACACTCTACAGCGCTTCAATGCATAAACTCATCACTTTCCTCAGAATGATACCGCAATATTAAGTAAATAACTGCAACACAGATACAATTTTGAAATATTTCCTTTATCTGTTAATGTAACTACCTAGCAATTGCCCTCTATATAAACTTAAGGGAATTCCAATATACATATTGCTGCTTCTTCAGCTCTGATGTTTAATCCGAGTCGAATGTTGTGAAACTTCATTAACAGCAAACTGTGTCAGATTATACTGCTGTATTGCTCTTGATAATATCCACTAGGGGGCAGCAGTGCTTTTAATTCAGGTCTGTTCAGTGGAACTTGAAAAGCCAGTATTAAGTCTATATAACCCCTCGCGCCCTGAGTCTGAAACGTTTGTCTACCAGTATTTTGAAGTTATGGTTGTCATGTAAAAAATTGAAAAATGCCAAGAGAGACAGGACACAGCTACATATTTTATTATTCATAAGCAAAAAAGGAAAAGCAATAAGATATTGTACTGTGCAACTAACATTTAATAGTAATCAGGAATCTAATTTATACTAAGCATAAAATTAACAAATGTACTTTGCTGTCGATCAGTAATAAAAAATTAAGAAATCAATACAAATTACTAAACTGTCTTCACATCACTAATATAAAACTGTTATTAACAATTATCTATAGTAAACAGCAACAACTAACTTATACAAAAAATAAACTAATAGCTATCAGTGATGAATAGAACCTGAAATATATCAAAATGCTAAAACGCTCTTATTAAAATGATATAGAAATGGAGAGATGCAGGCACAGGCAGGATGCAGCGGGTTACAGTAACAGCAATACTCTTTCACAATGGACTATACTAGCATAGGGAACCAGCAGCAGCAACACACAGGAATAATTGAACTTCCGCTTAACTCACAACACTCACTAAATACAGGTACATGCAATCCAATTAGAATCCAGTTATCAAAGCGGTTTCATGCAGTACGATCTCCTCTGTGCTGCTGCATTCCCCTGCTGGGTTGGGCATGGGCTGGTTTTCTGGGTTGCTGATGGTCTAGTTGTCGGGGTTGTGGTCGTTGTTGTTGTTGAAGTAGTTGAATCTCTCTTTGGAGGTCCAGTTCAGCACATATTCTTAATTTTAACACAAGTACTCACCAACCAGAACATGTTTATTATATTTACCTTGAACTGTCAGTTTAACAGCCCTGTGAGTGACACATATCCCATTGATCCACACGTCACACGTGTAATCCCGAGTGTCCTCCAGTCTGAGCTCAGAGATTAGCAGAGAGGCGTTTCCAGAGGAGACTTCATCAGACAGCTTCACTCGGCCGCTCCACTGTGCAGGGATGGGTGCTGAGGGGGTCTTTGAGTTGATTAATAGAACAGCTTCTCCCTGATCTGGATATGCATACCATGTGACTTCTACATCCTGCCCAGGGGTGGGGGTGTAAGAACAGGGCATCACTGCTCTTCCCCCAGCTGAGCCAGAGACATCAACATGGTCTGGTTCAGGGCAATCAGCTATAAGAGAGAGAAGAGACAATAAACTCAATGGAATAAACACCTACATTCTTCTGTTGATGATATTTCGGTTGTTTCCTCGTATTTTTGACGTTGCAGATCTTTCAAAGACAACGCTATCAATGAAAAGTTTCTGCTGCTTCCTGGTTCCCAATTATTTTGTGTTTGTTTGTTTATTTAACCAGGAGATTTACCCATTGAGACCGAGGCCTCATTTACAAGGGGGTCCTGGAAAACAATAAAAGACAAATACAACACAAGCAACACAATAAAAACATGTGGTTCAGACTCAGTCAGCAGCATTGTCAGGACTCGTTACCGGCAGGAAGAGAGACTGCTGATTAAAGCACTGTGGCGCATTTATTAACAAAAACCACAAAACAAACAGTTCAAACAAAACAGGACTGTCAGGCTGGGCATTCACCTTCACTGATCAATATAGCCAGAAAGCACCCAACACAGTCTTAACTCACCAACTCCCTCCACCAGACAAAGGATTTCTCCTCTCCTATATAACATGTGGCTGGAGCCTAATCAACCATCAATCATTCAATTAAGGCTCCAGCCACATTCTCACATGCATTGTGCAGGGAGGAATTTAACCCCAACCCAATATACACCCCCCCCCCCACCACCACACACAAACACACACACAACACACACACACACACACGCACACACACACACACACGCACACACATTACACCGGCAGGGCTTCCACTCTGCCACAAGCACACAGAGCTCTTAGAACAGAGTAAGTAGGACATGTCTGTTTTCTAATGTGGACTGGAGGTAAAGCATTGGCAAGAGGTTCTAAGCAGTTCCCAAATACCATATTTATAGCCGGAGAAAGACAAATGATCAAATTCCACCTTCAAACGATGATAGAAAGAATTCCATGTCTTCGGGAGTTGATAAGCAAATCATAAATCTCCCAAGCGTGTAGGAACAGTTGGAACAGCCAAGTGAACAGAATCCTGAGAGCGTAGATTGTAACCAATGCTAGTCCTTTTACCAAAGCACTCAGGTAAGCCGGTACCAAGCCTTTAAACACCTTCAATATAAAACAGGACCAATGAAAAAGCCTCCGATTTGCAAGTGAGAGCCAGCCTAGTTTTATACACACATGACAATGATGTGTCAGGAGGGGGCAGTCTAGAGCACATCTGCAGCATGAATTGTACAACACATCAAGTTTATGCAGAGACTGTTTACAAGCAAACTGTCAATATAATCACCATCATCAAAACAGGAGGAATAGTGGCAGTCACTAACTTTCACCTACTAGACTGAGAGAAAGCCTTCTTGTTCCTGAAGAGAAAGACTGTGTTAGGTCCTAATTTTAATACCAATGTATTAATGTGGTCATTAAAAATAAGGTGCTCATCAATCCATATTCCCAGATATTTCTAAAAGGAATCTTTCTCTAGTAATTCTCCATGTAATGTAGCAATAACCCAAGTCAGACCTTCCTCCTGTTAGAGCAAACAGCATTGTTTTAGTCTTAGATACACTGAGTACTAATCTATGTTGAAAAAGTCTCTGCTGTACAATATTAAATGCAGCCTGCAGCTCCCTCTGTACTGCCTGTGCAGAGTGTCCTGACGCATACAAAAGAGGATCATCAGCATATACATGTATAGTAGTGTTACCCACATCACATCCCTAACCACTTCCTGTGTGCTTCTCTAAAAGGTCTTGTTATTATTATTATTATTATTATTATTATTATTATTATTATTATTATTATTATTATTATTATTATTATTATATTTAGTTTATAAAAAAATGAATTTCAGTTCATAAAACATGAAATCAAATTAGGTACCTATACCCATGTTCAATATGGATATGCTGAATAACTGTGGGGACTTTTTGCATTAATAGTCATATTGATGAATACATGCTGTTTATGATCCGTACGTTTTCGCTTATGAGTTGTATTGAATACATTTGTACTATGGGCTGTTTTGAGAAGCAGACGTGTGTTTTTATGGAAACATTTTCATACTAACTTCTTTACTTGATAACATTCAAAAATCCAATTAATGCCTATGATTTAACATGTTTGTGTGACTAATTTGAAGCTGTCAGTATGTTTCAATATTAACTAAATCAAGTTATTAATCAAATTAATTAACCTTGTTATATAATTGATTTATTAAAATATTTGGATATACTGTTAATTGATCGATTACTGTCTTGTTCACAGTCATTAATAACGTTAGAATAATCTAGAACAATGAAATATAATTCCTTATTTTCTTTAAACAATAAGTGGCGTAGTCGGAGCTGCATCTCTATATCTGGGTTACAAAGCTGTCACAGTTCACTTGCAATAGTTATTGAGTGATCAATGCAATGCATGCCACCCACATGGGAAAGAATGCAGTCCTGGGAGCCGCCTGTTACTGTTACTTCTGCAATATTTGCTGGCTCATCGGTTGCAGGATATTACTAAAACTGACTTAAAATGAAGAAATATGACATTGCCGTGGATACATTTCTAGTGTTGTTTTCAGTATTGGAACAATAAGCCCAGTTTGGCTAGTGTGCTTTAAATCTTAATACAAACCCCTTCCTGCTAATATGTTGCTATATATGAACCTTTTATACTGGGGACAAAAATCCTTATGAGACTATCTAGATGGACCCTGCATAATAACTGAAGGCTCTGTACAAAACATCTTAGAAATGTCTTCATGGAGAAAGAACAACATGAATAAACAGACAGATTTTGTCTTTTGCTGCCAGTATCACATTGCTCTCATATTTCAAACCTGAAGTATCTATTTCTGAAACATCTGCTCCAAAATGATTTGTACCCATAAGGAACATGACATGACAATGAATACAATCTACATACTGTTATAAATGTTTACAATTATAGAAGTTAAAACTTACAAGAGACTTACAAGTCAAGTAGACAGGCGTTTCGGCTAGTGCCTTCATTACCGACTCATTCGGTTTTTTAGCAACTGAAAACATCAGAGGAGGTTTGAGAAAAATATTGATTAAAAACAAAAGTATGCAGTCATGAAAAACACATTGTAATACATACTGGTAGAGACTGGCGAGGACAATTATTGAAGTGTAATAGGAAATCTATATAAATAAAGATAACACACAGGTTCCTGTAACAGAGAAATGCATCTATTGTTGAATATCAATTTAATATTTAATGCTACATGTGGCAGCGTCAGGGCCAATGCTAACATGTAATTAAATGCTGCCTTTTGCAATTACAAATCCATTTCACCTAAGAGAAGAGTTTGTTGCAGTTTAAAATATTGTGGAGTCTTCCCTGACATTTCACATATTTTACACTGTTAGATGTACTGTTAGATACATAATCGTCTTACAAACAACATGTTAGTGTAAAATGCTGCTCCCTGTATAGTTTGTAATATAACAGTGTTTGTGTTTGTCCAAAGCTGTTAGTGCTCTGTAGGGAAATCCCTAAACAGCAATGTGCCCCCTACTTTAGTAGAGGTTGTGAAGCACTGCTCTGAGAGAATCACTTACCTGCTGTGAGGTGAGTGCTGTTTAAGATCAGTAGCAGTGCCAGAGCTTGCTCAGTGCTCAGAGCCATTCTCCTCTCCTCTCTCTCTCAGTTTCAGCACAAAGTCCAGCACTTGGTTAAACTCTATTTGTGTTTGATGCTCTCAGCTCTAAATGAATATTTCCTGTACTGTTAGTTTTATCAGAATGATCTGTGTGTATTTTTACACACCTGGACAGCAGGTTTCCAGTCACTGCTGTAGCTAACTGCCTTTTTCAACAGTTGGTTGTCTCTCTTATGCTTTTGGCTTTGGTTCCTTCTGCTTCCCTGCAAATGTATATTGGGTTAATCACAGCAACATTTCCTTCATGTAGCAATCGCAGTTCTAAAAGACTCCCACGGCTCTCCAGACTCTCATGATTTAGCTTTTATCTTTCAGTCAGTTCTAAGCATCCATGGACTGACCTTCTTGTCATTTATATTGAACAGCACTTTTCACCTGGTCTCTGTTTTATTTGTTGTCAGTGTAAGAACATGTGCCACTCATAACTCAAACAAAAACACTGGAGTAACAAAACCTCTCAGACTTGCTTACCAATAATAATAATAATAATAATAATAATAATAATAATAATAATAATAATGCATGTGCATTTCCCTCTTTATACTCTTGTGCGTGTATGCAGAAGGAGCTGCTATGGGAAAGGGAGGACGCACACACGGTTTGCCAACTTCCCATTTTTTCAAAACCGGACCGGAATAAATGGTGCAATCTGAGGCATTTTAGTTTGTTTTCTTCATTTCCTTTCCTTTATGGCCCCCAGCAATTGATTGAGGCAACTGCTGATAGTACTACTGCCACTGGACTTGTGTCACGCAACACTACAGAAACTAAACGACATTTCAACATCGTCAAACATTTTCTTTTTTTCCAATATAACGATGCAAAAATAACATTGAAAAAAAAACATGTATCTAACACAGTGATTCTATTTGTTTAATTGAGAACCTGACATAATATAAAAACGCATAAGTGTATATACAGACATGCTCAAATTTGTTGGTACCCGTACAGCTCATTGAAATAATGCTTCATTCCTCCTGAAAAGTGATGAAATTAAAAGCTATTTTATCATGTATACTTGCATGCCTTTGGTATGTCATAGAATAAACCAAAGAAGCTGTGAAAAGAGATGAATTATTGCTTATTCTACAAAGATATTCTAAAATGGCCTGGGCACAGTTGTTGGTACCCCTTTGAAAAGATAATAAATAATTGGATTATAGTGATATTTCAAACTAATTAGTTTCTTTAATTAGTATCACACATGTCTCCAATCTTGTAATCAGTCATTCAGCCTATTTAAATGGAGAAAAGTAGTCACTGTGCTGTTTGGTATCATTGTGTGCACCACACTGAACATGGACCAGAGAAAGCAAAGGAGAGAGTTGTCTGAGGAGATCAGAAAGAAAATAATAGACAAGCATGGTAAAGGTAAAGGCTACAAGACCATCTCCAAGCAGCTTGATGTTCCTGTGACAACAGTTGCAAATATTATTAAGAAGTTTAAGGTCCATGGAACTGTAGCCAACCTCTCTGGGCGCGGCCGCAAGAGGAAAATCGACCCCAGATTGAACAGAAGGATAGTGCGAATGGTAGAAAAAGAACCAAGGATAACTGCCAAAGAGATACAAGCTGAACTCCAAGGTGAAGGTACGTCAGTTTCTGATCGCACCATCCGTCGCTTTTTGAGCGAAAGTGGGCTCCATGGAAGAAGACCCAGGAGGACTCCACTTTTGACAGACTGGAATTTGCTAAAATGCATATTGACAAGCCACAATCCTTCTGGGAGAATGTCCTTTGGACAGATGAGTCAAAACTGGAGCTTTTTGGCAAGTCACATCAGCTCTATGTTCACAGACGAAAAAATGAAGCTTTCAAAGAAAAGAACACCATACCTACAGTGAAACATGGAGGAGGCTCGGTTATGTTTTGAGGCTGCTTTGCTGCGCCTGGCACAGGGTGCCTTGAATCTGTGCAGGGCACAATGAAATCTCAAGACTATCAAGACATTCTGGAGCGAAACGTACTGCCCAGTGTCAGAAAGCTCTGTCTCAGTCGCAGGTCATGGGTCCTCCAACAGGATAATGACCCAAAACACACAGCTAAAAGCACCCAAGAATGGATAAGAACAAAACATTGGACTATTCTGAAGTGGCCTTCTATGAGTCCTGATCTGAATCCTATCGAACATCTATGGAAAGAGCTGAAACTTGCAGTCTGGAGAAGGCACCCATCAAACCTGAGACAGCTGGAGCAGTTTGCTCAGGAAGAGTGGGCCAAACTACCTGTTAACAGGTGCAGAAGTCTCATTGAGAGCTACAGAAAACGTTTGATTGCAGTGATTGCCTCTAAAGGTTGTGCAACAAAATATTAGGTTAGCGGTCCCATCATTTTTGTCCATGCCATTTTCATTTGTTTTATTATTTACAATATTATGTTGAATAAAAAATCAAAAGCAAAGTCTGATTTCTATTAAATATGGAATAAGCAATGGTGGATGCCAATTACTTTTGTCAGTTTCAAGTTATTTCAGAGAAAATTGTGCATTCTTCGTTTTTTGTGGAGGGGTACCAACAAATTTGAGCACGTCTGTATATATAATGTGGCGCCCCCTCTCAAGGGCTATTGTTTTTGACTGCACCCCCCTTAATTATACCGGGAGTAAGGAGAGCTCCAAATTGAAAATCTTCCATATATATTGTGACCCCCTGCTTGAGTCCCTTGCAACCAAATAAAGAATAAAGGAAAAAAATGTGCATATGGTTTAAACCTTACCTCACATAGGCAAGGTGTCGTTTATTTAAATACAACCATGCAGACAAGAGAATGAAAAAGAAATGCATGCTTTTTAATGCAGGTATCTTCTTTGCCACCAGCAGTTATTATATGCTACAGTGGGTTCAAATCTAAAGAAAACAAGAATGGGCTGATGAAGCACAATGAAGTCAGGACAGCCTCTCCCATATGCCAGCAGCACCTGGAGAGGAAAGAGCTCAAAAAGAAACAAATACAAAATAAGTGTCTCAATACAAATAACCAAAATACAACCAGACAGGAATTAATAAACCAAGTGCCAACAAATCATAATGTGCTCAAAACCAAATCAAAAATAACTGCAACACCGCACACAAACACCAGGGGGCAGTGTGATCTGGGGAGGCTGAAAACAGAACTCCAAACACAATATATACTCATCATTACAAGTCTATTTGTAACCCAAAGGGTTGCACTCAGACAGCGTGCGGAGATAGCTGCGCAGAGTCGGGAAGAGTCTGTTGGAGCAATCATGGAGCAGAGGAAATAGTTGGATACACCATGACAAATATATATATATATATATATATATATATATATATATATATATATATATATATATATATATATATATATACATGAATAAAGCTTATATACAGATGTATTTGAGTCTAACATGGTTGAGTGCTCTACTAGTTGTTACCAAGAGGAAAGGGTGTGTGTCATGTGACTTGTGGCGTGTCATGTGACTTATAGAACACTCACTTTTCCCTGCCGGAAAGTGAGTGAGTGAGTGCGCTGCCATGACAACCGAGCGACTGCTTGCATGTATGAGAATAAAATGAGTTTACCTTACATGTAGTCGCCTATATATACATGATCCATTGCAACTGTGTCAAAGTAAAATAATAAACTATTATGGCGTATCCTATAGGGTTTTTCACTTTCCTCAGAATGATCCCGCAATATTAAGAAATTAACTGCAACACACATTCAATTTTAAAATATTTCCTTTATCTGTTAATATAAGTACCTAGCAATTGCCCTCTATATAAACTTAAGGGAATTCCAATATACATATTGCTGCTTCTTCAGCTCTGATGTTTAATCCGAGTCGAATGTTGTGAAACTTCATTAACAGCAAACTGTGTCCGATTATACTGCTGTATTGCTCTTGATAATATCCACTAGGGGGCAGCAGTGCTTTTAGTTGAAGTCCAGTTCCATGTTAATAAACTGTCAATAGATATGCAATAGGGACTGTAACCACAGGAAAAAGACAACAGTACTGTCTAAATTTCTTCACAATGTGAACTTATCAGCCCTGTAGGGCCTCCTTAGACAGAGAGGCCACAGAACAGCTCCACCGTGAACAGGAATATAGTCTGACACCCCACATTATGTAGGTGCTGGAAGCCTAAAAGAAGGAAATTCATACCTTCTGTAGCACACAGGCTCTCTAATGAGGCTGAGGATTGTACAGAGAAATGCCAAGACACAGGACACAGCTAAATATTTTATTATTCATAAGCAAAAAAGGAAAAGCAATAACACATTTCAATGTGCAATTAACATTTAGTAACTAATTGTTTTTAATTTGCAAGACCAACTAGAAGCTTTTACTCTAATGCATTTTATACATAATATTCCTAAAAAGAATTTAGAACTGTATGTAACAATGATCTATAGTAAACAGCACCAACTACTTTATTAACAAATAAAGCAACAGCAATCAGTGATGAATAGAACCTGAAATATATCAAAATGCTAAAACGCTCTTATTAAAATGATATAGAAATGAAGAGATGCAGGCACAGGCAGGATGCAGCGGGTTACAGTAACAGCAATACTCTTTCACAATGGACTATACTGGCATAGGGAACCAGCAGCAGCAACACACAGGAATAATTGAACTTCCACTTAACTCACAACACTCACTAAATACAGGTACATGCAATCCAATTATAATCCAGTTATCAAAGCGGTTTCATGCAGTACGATCTCCTCTGTGCTGCTGCATTCCCCTGCTGGGTTGGGCACGGGCTGGTTGTCTGGGTTGCTGATGGTCTAGTTGTTGGTGTTGTGGTCGTTGTTTTTGAAGTAGCTGAAACTCTCTTTGGAGGTCCTGTAAACACAATTCAATTTACATACAAATGATGCCTTAATATCTGACACAGCAGCCAGTACCTTCTACACAATTGACCACCGCCAAAGACAAAGGGCCCAATTCACGTCCCAGTGGTAAAACTGGAGTGTAGACTGGAGGTGTGTTATTATCACTCCTCAAACTTCACTCCTTGCTCCCGCTGTAATTCACCAACGTCCTTATGGCACTTTTTTCCGTGCTCTCATGAATTGTTACTTGCTGTTAATACCACCTTTTATATCATGATAGTGAGACTCTTACCTTATTATCTCCTAATAAATTGCCACACGCTCCCTCCAGCACAGCTGGCTGTAGGCACATCAGGATAATGTAGCTTGTATTAAAATGCCTTTGCTTTAACTAAAAATGGCTCAACAAGGGAGCACATTTTAACATTCATGTTCCAATAGAAGTTTATTACATGAGTGACTTGTAAAAAAATGGTTTTCTTTCAAGTTGTATTTCTGTAACTTTCAAGCAGCAGTCATGTGAAATGTATTATTAGATGCTGTGTATGATTGGTGGCTAACCATAGTACATGATGAGGCACAGAGAAACAACCCCTGATTTAGTTAAAGTGATTACAATTTCACATGACAATTAATACCTTTTCAGTCGTACTACTGTACCTGTATATTAAAACAGGGAGTGGGTGAAACCGGACCAGGACAAACCTGGCCGGACAGGACACCAAAACAATGAGAAGCGTCTTGAAAACTACACCACATTATTACTGCGTCACTAATTCAAGCACACACACTGAGCTGTGTGGGTTACATCATTTGCTGAAGGGTATCAGCACTGATATTAAGACAGAAATGGTACCAACGCCAACAAAAACATTCTGTGAATCAGACCCAAAGTCAGTTATCTACAGGTAATGGCCGCTGCAAAGGGTACTAATGCTGTTCTAGACATTGTGTGTATTTAAATGTGTTTTAAGCTGTTTGAAATGTATGTCGCTGTTTAAAAGCGAGTTTCAGGATTCTAAAGCCCCATTCTTTAGAGCACGGTCCCCAGAGTTTTGTTAAAGGAGGGCCGCTTAACAGGTACAGTATGAATGTGTGTGTGTGTATATATATATATATATATATATATATACACAGTACTGTGCAAAAGTTTTAGGCAGGTGTGAAAAAATGCTGTAAAGTAAGAATGCTTTCAAAAATAGACATGTTAATAGTTTATATTTATCAATTAACAAAGTGCAAAGTGAGTGAACAGAAGAAAAATCTACATCAAATCAATATTTGGTGTGACCACCCTTTGCCTTCAAAACAGCATCAATTCTTCTAGGTACACTTGCACACAGTTTTTGAAGGAACTCGGCAGGTAGGTTGGCCCAAACATCTTGGAGAACTAACCACAGTTCTTCTGTGGATTTAGGCAGCTTCAGTTGCTTCTCTCTCTTCATGTAATCCCAGACAGACTCGATGATGTTGAGATCAGGGCTCTGTGGGGGCCATACCATCACTTCCAGGACTCCTTGTTCTTCTTTACGCTGAAGATAGTTCTTAATGACTTTCGCTGTATGTTTGGGGTCGTTGTCATGCTGCAGAATAAATTTGGGGCCAATCAGATGCCTCCCTGATGGTATTGCATGATGGATAAGTATCTGCCTGTACTTCTCAGCATTGAGGAGACCATTAATTCTGACCAAATCCCCAACTCCATTTGCAGAAATGCAGCCCCAAACTTGCAAGGAACCTCCACCATGCTTCACTGTTGCCTGCAGACACTCATTCGTGTACCGCTCTCCAGCCCTTCGGCGAATCATATTTTGACTCATCAGTCCAGAGCACCTGCTGCCATTTTTCTGCACCTCAGTTCCTGTGTTTTCGTGCATAGTTGAGTCGCTTGGCCTTGTTTCCACGTCGGAGGTATGGCTTTTTGGCCACAAGTCTTCCATGAAGGCCACTTCTGACCAGACTTCTCCGGACAGTAGATGGGTGTACCAGGGTCCCACTGTTTTCTGCCAATTCTGAGCTGATGGCACTGCTGGACATCTTCCGATTGCGAAGGGAAGTAAGCATGATGTGTCTTTCATCTGCTGCAGTAAGTTTCCTTGGCCGACCACTGCGTCTACGGTCCTCAACGTTGCCCGTTTCTTTGTGCTTCTTCAAAAGAGCTTGGACAGCACATCTGGAAACCCCTGTCTGCCTTGAAATTTCTGCCTGGGAGAGACCTTGCTGATGCAGTATAACTACCTTGTGTCTTGTTGCTGTGCTCAGTCTTGCCATGGTGTATGACTTTTGACAGTAAACTGTCTTCAGCAACCTCACCTTGTTAGCTGAGTTTGGCTGTTCCTCACCCAGTTTTATTCCTCCTACACAGCTGTTTCTGTTTCAGTTAATGATTGTGTTTCAACCTACATATTGAATTGATGATCATTAGCACCTGTTTGGTATAATTGTTTAATCATACACCTGACTATATGCCTACAAAATCCCTGACTTTGTGCAAGTGTACCTAGAAGAATTGATGCTGTTTTGAAGGCAAAGGGTGGTCACACCAAATATGGATTTGATTTAGATTTTTCTTCTGTTCACTCACTTTGCATTTAGTTAATTGATAAATATAATCTATTAACATGTCTATTTTTGAAAGCATTCTTACTTTACTGCATTTTTTCACACCTGCCTAAAACTTTTGCACAGTACTGTATATATATATATATATTTGATTTCATCATGTTTGTATTTGTAAATTATTGGCTGGTTTCACAGACCCAGATTAGCACTAATCTCGGTTTACCTTCCCTAAATTAACATTGGGTGTCCAGGACTAGTACTAATCCGGGTCTGTGAAACCAGCCATGCATGTGTATGTTTATGGGGACATCCTAAAACGCTTACTGTGGCTTAATGTGCGGAAATGGAAAACAAATGCTTACAAACTTCACCAATATCAGGCTTAACACTTCCCAATACTATCCTAAAACAAGTCGTGGTTTTCATTAACATGATAACGTCAAGCCCTAAAAATAACCTGGTAATGTGAACTGCTCAATGTGAAAAGCGCTTAATGTGCAAAACCAAGTTATTCATTATGTTTACCGCGATTTAGTGACATCTATCGGGATTCCTTATTTTTTAAAAAAATGCATAGAAATGGTTTCAAATTAAAGATACAATACAGCTGTTTTTTTTTCAGGCATCTGAATTTATTATTATTATTTATTATTTTGTTCAGCAAGAAAAAAAACAAACAAGAGAGCTGTAACGTAACTGACCAGCAGGAAAATGACCCTTAAACAAACCCCATTGTCTGTGTGTGCTGAAAACAAGGCAGGGTGTTCATGTAGTCACACACAGGACCTTGAGTGGATTCAGCAGTTCAGCACATATTCTTAATTTTAACACAAGTACTCACCAACCAGAGAACATGTTTATTATATTTACCTTGAACGGTCAGTTTAACACTCCTGTAAGTGACACATATCCCATTGATCCACACTGTACACAAGTAATCCAGAGTGTCCTCCAGTCTGAGCTCAGAGATTAGCAGAGAGGCGTTTCCAGAGGAGACTTCATCAGACAGCTTCACTCGGCCGCTCCACTGCGCAGGGATGGGTGCTGAGGGGGTCTTTGAGGCGATTAATAGAACAGATTTAACCTGATCTGGATATGCCTCCCATCTGACTTCTACATCCAGCCCAGGGGTGGGGGTGTAAGAACAGGGCAGCACTGCTCTCCCCCCAGCTGAGCCAGAGGCAGGAACAGGGTCTTGTGCAGAGCAATCTGCTATAAGAGAGAGAAGAGACAATAAACTCAATGGAATAAACACCTACATTCTTCTGTTGATGATATTTCGGTTGTTTCCTCGTATTTTTGACGTTCCAGATCTTTCAAAGACAACGCTATCGATGAAAAGTTTCTGCTGCTAATTATTTTGTGTTTGTTTGTTTATTTAACCAGGAGATTTACCCATTGAGACCGAGGCCTCATTTACAAGCGGGTCCTGGAAAACAATAAAGGACAAATACAACACAAGCAACACAATAAAAGCATGTGGTTCAGACTCAGTCAGCAGCATTGTGACAGGGCAGCATCACTGTCAGGACTCGTTACCGGCAGGAAGAGAGACTCGGACACAGGAAGCTGTGATTTAAGCACTGTGGCGCATTTATTAACAAAAACCACAAAAAAAAAACAGTTCAAACAAAACAGGTCTGTCAGGCTGGGCATTCACCTTCACTGATCAATATAGCCAGAAAACACCCAACACAGTCTTAACTCACCAACTCCCTCCACCAGACAAAGGATTTCTCCTCTCCTATATAACATGTGGCTGGAGCCTAATTAACCATCAATCATTCAATTAAGGCTACAGCCACATTCTCACATGCATTGTGCAGGGAGGAATTTAACCACCCACCCCAACCCAATATACCCCCCCCCCCCCACCCCCCCACCACACACACACACACACACACAACACACACACACACACACACAGGCACACACACACACACACACACACACACACACACAACGCACGCACGCACGCACGCACACACGCACGCACACACACACATTACACCGGCAGGGCTTCCACTCTGCCACAAGCACACAGAGATCTTAGAACAGAGTAAGTAGGACATGTCTGTTTTCTAATGTGGACTGGAGGTAAAGCATTGGCAAGAGGTTCTAAGCAGTTCCCAAATACCATATTTATATCCACAGAAAGACAAATGATCAAATTCCACCTTCAAACGATGATAGAAAGAATTCCATGTCTTCAGGAGTTGATAAGCAAATGATAATTCTCCCAAACGTGAAGGAACACTTGGAACAGCCAAGTGAACAGAATCCTGAGAGCGTAGACTGTAACCAATGCTAGTCCTTTTACCAAAGCACTCAGGTAAGACGGGACCAAGCCTTTAAACACCTTCAATATAAAACAGGACCAATGAAAAAGCCTCTGATTTGCAAGTGAGAGCCAGCCTAGTTTTATACACACATGACAATGATGTGTCAGGAGGGGGCAGTCTAGAGCACATCTGCAGCATGAATTGTACAACACGTCAAGTTTATGCAGAGACTGTTTACAAGCAAACTGTCAATATAATCACCATCATCAAAGCAGGAGGAATAGTGGCAGTCACTAACTTTCACCTACTAGACTGAGAGAAAGCCTTCTTGTTCCTGAAGAGAAAGACTGTGTTAGGTCCTAATTTTAATACCAATGTATTAATGTGGTAATTAAAAGTAAGGTAATCCTAAGTTGCTAGTGCTGAACGATCCTTCATTAAACTGTCTTTGATAAAGAATTACCTGTGGTCAACAATGTCACAGGAGAGACTGTCTGCAGTGGCTATACTGTCCATTGAAAACAGATGAAACGTAATCGACAAATGTGCATTATTATTTTACATTATTTACAAAGAAAGGTCTTATTATTATTATTATTATTATTATTATTATTATTAATAATAATAATAATAATAATAATAATAATAATAATAATAATAATAATAATAATAATAATAATAATAATAAATCACATTTATGTTGGATAGCACCTTTCATGCGAAGGCATCCCAAAGCGTTTCATAAAGCATCATTTGTTTTTTGAATTTCAGTTTATAGAAAATGAAATCAAATTAGGTACCTATACCAATGTTCAGTATGGATATGCTGAATAACTGTGGGGACTTATTGCATTAATAGTTACCGCATTCATGAATACATGCTGTTTATGATCCATACGTTTTCGCTTATGAGTTGTATTGAATACATTTGTACTATGGGCTGTTTTGAGAAGCAGACGTGTGTTTTTATAGAAACATTTTCATACTAACTTCTGTACTTGATAACATTCATTCAAAAATTCAATTAATGCCTATGATTTAACATGTTTGTGTGACTAATTTGAAGCTGTCAGTATGTTTCAATATTAATTAAATTAAGTTATTAATCAAATTGATTAACCTTGTTATATAATTGATTTATTAAAATGTTTGGATATACTGTTAATTTATCGATTAGTGTCTTGTTCACAGTCATTAATAACGTTAGAATAATCTAGAACAAAGAAATAGAATTCCTTATTTTCTTTAAACAATATGTGGCGTAGTCGGAGCTGCATCTCTATATCTGGGTTACAAAGCCGTCACAGTTCACTTGCAATAGTTATTGAGTGATCAATGCAATGCATGCCACCCACATGGGAAAGAATGCAGTCCTGGGAGCCGCCTGTTACTGTTGCTTCTGCAATATTTGCTGGCTCATCCGTTGCAGGATATTGCTAAAACTGACTTAAAATGAAGAAATATGACATTGCTGTGGATACATTTCTAGTGTTGTTTTCAGTATTGGAACAATAAGCCCAGTTTGGCTAGTGTGCTTTAAATCTTAATACAAACCCCTTCCTGCTAATATGTTGCTAAATATGAACCTTTTATACTTGGGACAAAAATCCTTATGAGACTATCTAGATGGACCCTGCATAATAACTGAAGGCTCTGTACAAAACATCTTAGAAATGTCTTCTTGGAGAAAGAACAACATGAATAAATAGACAGTTTTTGTCTTTTGCTGCCAGTATCACATTGCTCTCATATTTCAAACCATAAGTATCTATTTCTGAAACGTCTGCTCTAAAATGATTTGTACCCATAAGGAACGTGACATGACAAAGAATACAATCTACATACTGTTATAAATGTTTACAATTATAGAAGTTAAAATTTACAAGAGACTTACAAGTCAAGTAGACTGGCGTTTCGGCTAGTGCCTTCATTACCGACTCATTCGGTTTTTTAGCAACTGAAAACATCAGAGGAGGTTTGAGAAAAATATTGATTAAAAACAAAAGTATCCGGTCATGTAAAACACATTGTAATACATACTGGTAGAGACTGTAGAGGACAATTCTTGAAGTGTAATAGGAAATCTATATAAATAAAGATATTAGACAGGTTCCTGTAACAGAGAAATGCATCTATTGTTGAATATCATTTTAATATTTAATATTTAATTTTTAATGAACAGGGTCCCCAAAGTTTCGTTAAAGGAGGGCCGCTTAACAGGTACAGTATATATATATATATATATATATATATATATATATATATATACAGTGCCTTGCGAAAGTATTCGGCCCCCTTGAACTTTGCGACCTTTTGCCACATTTCATTCTTCAAACATAAAGATATGAAACTGTAATTTTTTGTGAAGAATCAACAACAAGTGGGACACAATCATGAAGTGGAACGAAATTTATTGGATATTTCAAACTTTTTTAACAAATAAAAAACTGAAAAATTGGGCGTGCAAAATTATTCAGCCCCTTTACTTTCAGTGCAGCAAACTCTCTCCAGAAGTTCAGTGAGGATCTCTGAATGATCCAATGTTGACCTAAATGACTAATGATGATAAATAGAATCCACCTGTGTGTAATCAAGTCTCCGTATAAATGCACCTGCACTGTGATAGTCTCAGAGGTCCGTTTAAAGCGCAGAGAGCATCATGAAGAACAAGGAACACACCAGGCAGGTCCGAGATACTGTTGTGGAGAAGTTTAAAGCCGGATTTGGATACAAAAAGATTTCCCAAGCTTTAAACATCCCAAGGAGCACTGTGCAAGCGATAATATTGAAATGGAAGGAGTATCAGACCACTGCAAATCTACCAAGACCTGGCCGTCCCTCTAAACTTTCAGCTCATACAAGGAGAAGACTGATCAGAGATGCAGCCAAGAGGCCCATGATCACTCTGGATGAACTGCAGAGATCTACAGCTGAGGTGGGAGACTCTGTCCATAGGACAACAATCAGTCGTATACTGCACAAATCTGGCCTTTATGGAAGAGTGGCAAGAAGAAAGCCATTTCTTAAAGATATCCATAAAAAGTGTCGTTTACAGTTTGCCACAAGCCACCTGGGAGACACACCAAACATGTGGAAGAAGGTGCTCTGGTCAGATGAAACCAAAATCGAACTTTTTGGCAACAATGCAAAACGTTATGTTTGGCGTAAAAGCAACACAGCTCATCACCTTGAACACACCATCCCCACTGTCAAACATGGTGGTGGCAGCATCATGGTTTGGGCCTGCTTTTCTTCAGCAGGGACAGGGAAGATGGTTAAAATTGATGGGAAGATGGATGGAGCCAAATACAGGACCATTCTGGAAGAAAACCTGATGGAGTCTGCAAAAGACCTGAGACTGGGACGGAGATTTGTCTTCCAACAAGACAATGATCCAAAACATAAAGCAAAATCTACAATGGAATGGTTCACAAATAAACATATCCAGGTGTTAGAATGGCCAAGTCAAAGTCCAGACCTGAATCCAATCGAGAATCTGTGGAAAGAACTGAAAACTGCTGTTCACAAATGCTCTCCATCCAACCTCATTGAGCTCGAGCTGTTTTGCAAGGAGGAATGGGCAAAAATTCAGTCTCTCGATGTGCAAAACTGATAGAGACATACCCCAAGCGACTTACAGCTGTAATCGCAGCAAAAGGTGGCGCTACAAAGTATTAACTTAAGGGGGCTGAATAATTTTGCACGCCCAATTTTTCAGTTTTTTATTTGTTAAAAAAGTTTGAAATATCCAATAAATTTCGTTCCACTTCATGATTGTGTCCCACTTGTTGTTGATTCTTCACAAAAAATTACAGTTTCATATCTTTATGTTTGAAGCCTGAAATGTGGCAAAAGGTTGCAAAGTTCAAGGGGGCCGAATACTTTCGCAAGGCACTGTATATATTTGATTTCATCATGTTTGTATTTATACTTTATTGGCTGGTTTCACAGACCCAGATTAGCACTAATCTCGGTTTACCTTCCCTAAATTAACATTGGGTGTCCAGGACTAGTACTAATCCGGGTCTGTGAAACCAGCCATGCATGTGTATGTTTATGGGGACATCCTAAAACGCTTACTGTGGTTTAATGTGCGAAAATGGAAAACAAATGCTTACAAACTTCACCAATATCAGGCTTAACACTTCCCAATACTATCCTAAAACAAGTTGTGGTTTTCATTAACATGATAACGTCAAGCCCTAAAAATAACCTGGTAATGTGAACTGCTCAATGTGACAAGAGCTTAATGTGCAAAACCAAGTTATTCATTATGTTTACCGCGATTTAGGGATTCCCTATTTTAAAAAAAAATGCATAGAAATGGTTTCAAATTAAAGATACAATACAGCTGTTTTTTTTCAGGCATCTGAATTTATTATTATTATTTATTATTTTGTTCAGCAAGAAAAAAAAACAAACAAGAGAGCTGTAACGTAACTGACCAGCAGGAAAATGACCCTTAAACAAACCCCATTGTCTGTGTGTGCTGAAAACAAGGCAGGGTGTTCATGTAGTCACACACAGGACCTTGAGTGGTTTCAGCAGTTCAGCACATATTCTTAATTTTAACACAAGTACTCACCAACCAGAGAACATGTTTATTATATTTACCTTGAACGGTCAGTTTAACACTCCTGTAAGTGACACATATCCCATTGATCTGCACTGTACACAAGTAATCCAGAGTGTCCTCCAGTCTGAGCTCAGAGATTAGCAGAGAGGCGTTTCCAGAGGAGACTTCATCAGACAGCTTCACTCGGCCGCTCCACTGCGCAGGGATGGGTGCTGAGGGGGTCTTTGAGGCGATTAATAGAACAGATTTAACCTGATCTGGATATGCCTCCCATCTGACTTCTACATCCACACACACACACACACATGCACACACACACACACACACACACACACACACACACACACACACACAACGCAGGCACGCACGCACGCACACACACACACACACACACACACACACACACACACACACACACACACACACACACACACATTACACCGGCAGGGCTTCCACACTGCCACAAGCACACAGAGATCTTAGAACAGATTAAGTAGGACATGTCTCTGACAAGAGGTTCTAAGCAGTTCCCAAATACCATATTTATAGCCAGAGAAAGACAAATGATCAAATTCCACCTTCAAACTATGATAGAAAGAATTCCATGTCTTCGGGAGTTGATAAGCAAATGATAATTCTCCCAAGCGTGTAGGAACCTTGGAACAGCCAAGTGAACAGAATCCTGAGAGCATAGACTGTAACCAATGCTAGTCCTTTTACCAAAGCACTCAGGTAAGACAGGACCAAGCCTTTAAACACCTTCAATATAAAACAGGACCAACTGAAAAAGCCTCTGATTTGCAAGTGAGAGCCAGCCTAGTTTTATACACACATGACAATGATGTGTCAGGAGGGGGCAGTCTAGAGCACATCTGCAGCATGAATTGTACAACACATCAAGTTTATGCAGAGACCGTTTACAAGCAAACTGTCAATATAATCACCATCATCAAAGCAGGAGGAATAGTGGCAGTCACTAACTTTCACCTACTAGACTGAGAGAAAGCCTTCTTGTTCCTGAAGAGAAAGACTGTGTTAGGTCCTAATTTTAATACCAATGTATTAATGTGGTAATTAAAAGTAAGGTAATCCTAAGTTGCTAGTGCTGAACGATCCTTCATTAAACTGTCTTTGATAAAGAATTACCTGTGGTCAACAATGTCACAGGAGACACTGTCTGCAGTGGCTATACTGTCCATTGAAAACAGATGAAACGTAATCGACAAATGTGCATTATTATTTTACATTATTTACAAAGAAAGGTCTTATTATTATTATTATTATTATTATTATTATTATTATTATTATTATTATTATTATTATTATTATTATTATTATTATTAATAATAATAATAATAATAATAATAATAATAAATCACATTTATGTTGTATAGCGCCTTTCATGTCAAGGCATCCCAAAGCGCTTCATAAAGCATCATTTGTTTTTTGAATTTCAGTTTATAGAAAATGAAATCAAATTAGGTCCCTATACCAATGTTCAATATGGATATGCTGAATAACTGTGGGGACTTTTTGCATTAATAGTCATATTGATGAATACATGCTGTTTATGATCCATACGTTTTTGCTTATGAGTTGTATTGAATACATTTGTACTATGGGCTGTTTTGAGAAGCAGACGTGTGTTTTTATAGAAACATTTTCATACTAACTTCTGTACTTGATAACATTCATTCAAAAATTCAATTAATGCCTATGATTTAACATGTTTGTGTGACTAATTTGAAGCTGTCAGTATGTTTCAATATTAATTAAATTAAGTTATTAATCAAATTGATTAACCTTGTTATATAATTGATTTATTAAAATGTTTGGATATACTGTTAATTGATCGATTAGTGTCTTGTTCTCAGTCATTAATAACGTTAGAATAATCTAGAACAATGAAATAGAATTCCTTATTTTCTTTAAACAATAAGTGGCGTAGTCAGAGCTGCATCTCTATATCTGGGTTACAAAGCCGTCACAGTTCACTTGCAATAGTTATTGAGTGATCAATGCAATGCATGCCACCCACATGGGAAAGAATGCAGTCCTGGGAGCCGCCTGTTACTGTTACTTCTGCAATATTTGCTGGCTCATCGGTTGCAGGATATTGCTAAAACTGACTTAAAATGAAGAAATATGACATTGCCGTGGAAACATTTCTAGTGTTGTTTTCAGTATTGGAACAATAAGCCCAGTTTGGCTAGTGTGCTTTAAATCTTAATACAAACCCCTTCCTGCTAATATGTTGCTACATATGAACCTTTTATACTGGGGACAAAAATCCTTATGAGACCATCTAGATGGACCCTGCATAATAACTGAAGGCTCTGTACAAAACATCTTAGAAATGTCTTCATGAAGAAAGAACAACATGAATAAACAGGCAGATTTTGTCTTTTGCTGCCAGTATCACATTGCTCTCATATTTCAAACCATAAGTATCTATTTCTGAAACGTCTGCTCCAAAATTATTTGTACCCATAAGGAACATGACATGACAAAGAATACAATCTACATACTGTTATAAATATCTCTGATTGCTGCATTAGAATTGTTAGTTTGCAAGCTGTACATTATAGTAGAAGTTAAAACTTACAAGAGACTAAGTCAAGTAGACAGGCATTTTGGCTAGTGCCTTCATTACTGTACCTGACTCAGCTGTTCTTTCAATGCTAAAATGTAATTAAATGCTGCCTTTTGCAATTACAAATCCATTTCACCTAAGAGAAGAGTTTGTTGCAGTTTAAAATATTGTGGAGTCTTCCCTGACATTTCACATATTTTACACAGTTAGATGTACTGTTTGATACATAATCGTGTTACAAACAACATGTTAGTGTAAAATGCTGCTCCCTGTATAGTTTGTAATATAACAGTATTTGTGTTTGTCCAAAGCTGTTAGTGCTCTGTAGGGAAATCTCTCAACAGCAATGTGCCCCCTACTTTAGTAGCGGTTGTGAAGCACTGCTCTGAGAGAATCACTTACCTGCTGTGAGGTGAGCGCTGTTTAAGATCAGTAGCAGTGCCAGAGCTTGCTCAGTGCTCAGAGCCATTCTCCTCTCCTCTCTCTCTCAGTTTCAGCACGAAGTCCAGCACTCGGGTTAAACTCTATTTGTGTTTGATGCTCTCAGCTCTAAATGAATATTTCCTGTACTGTTAGTTTTACCAGAATGATCTGTGTGTATTTTTACACACCTGGACAGCAGGTTTCCAGTCACTGCTGTAGCTAACTGCCTTTTTCAACAGTTGGTTGTCTCTCTTATGCTTTTGGCTTTGGTTCCTTCTGCTTCCCTGCAAATGTATATTGGGTTAATCACAGCAACATTTCCTTCATGTAGCAATCGCAGTTCGAAAAGACTCCCACGGCTCTCCAGACTCTCATGATTTAGCTTTTATCTTTCAGTCGGTTCTAAGCATCCATGGACTGACCTTCTTGTCATTTATATTGAACAGCACTTTTCACCTGGTCTCTGTTTTATTTGTTGTCAGTGTAAGAACATGTGCCACTCATAACTCAAACAAAAACACTGGAGTAACAAAACCTCTCAGACTTGCTTACCAATAATAATAATAATAATAATAATAATAATAATAATAATAATAATAATAATAATAATGCATGTGCATTTCCCTCTTTATACTCTTGTGCGTGTATGCAGAAGGAGCTGCTATGGGAAAGGGAGGACGCACACACGGTTTGCCAACTTCCCATTTTTTCAAAACCGGACCGGAATAAATGGTGCAATCGGAGGCATTTTAGTTTGTTTTCTTCATTTCCTTTCCTTTATGGCCCCCAGCAATTGATTGAGGCAACTGCTGATAGTATTACTGCCACTGGACTTGTGTCACGCAACACTACAGAAACTAAACGACATTTCAACATCGCCAAACATTTTCTTTTTTTCCAATATAACGATGCAAAAATTACATTGAAAAAAAAACATGTATCTAACACAGTGATTCTATTTGTTTAATTGAGAACCTGACATAATATAAAAACGCATATGTGTATATACAGACGTGCTCAAATTTGTTGGTACCCGTACAGCTCATTGAAATAATGCTTCATTCCTCCTGAAAAGTGATGAAATTAAAAGCTATTTTATCATGTATACTTGCATGCCTTTGGTATGTCATAGAATAAACCAAAGAAGCTGTGAAAAGAGATGAATTATTGCTTATTCTACAAAGATATTCTAAAATGGCCTGGACACAGTTGTTGGTACCCCTTTGAAAAGATAATAAATAATTGGATTATAGTGATATTTCAAACTTATTAGTTTCTTTAATTAGTATCACACATGTCTCCAATCTTGTAATCAGTCATTCAGCCTATTTAAATGGAGAAAAGTAGTCACTGTGCTGTTTGGTATCATTGTGTGCACCACACTGAACATGGACCAGAGAAAGCAAAGGAGAGAGTTGTCTGAGGAGATCAGAAAGAAAATAATAGACAAGCATGGTAAAGGTAAAGGCTACAAGACCATCTCCAAGCAGCTTGATGTTCCTGTGACAACAGTTGCAAATATTATTAAGAAGTTTAAGGTCCATGGAACTGTAGCCAACCTCTCTGGGCGCGGCCGCAAGAGGAAAATCGACCCCAGATTGAACAGAAGGATAGTGCGAATGGTAGAAAAAGAACCAAGGATAACTGCCAAAGAGATACAAGCTGAACTCCAAGGTGAAGGTACGTCAGTTTCTGATCGCACCATCCGTCGCTTTTTGAGCGAAAGTGGGCTCCATGGAAGAAGACCCAGGAGGACTCCACTTTTGACAGACTGGAATTTGCTAAAATGCATATTGACAAGCCACAATCCTTCTGGGAGAATGTCCTTTGGACAGATGAGTCAAAACTGGAGCTTTTTGGCAAGTCACATCAGCTCTATGTTCACAGACGAAAAAATGAAGCTTTCAAAGAAAAGAACACCATACCTACAGTGAAACATGGAGGAGGCTCGGTTATGTTTTGAGGCTGCTTTGCTGCGCCTGGCACAGGGTGCCTTGAATCTGTGCAGGGCACAATGAAATCTCAAGACTATCAAGACATTCTGGAGCGAAACGTACTGCCCAGTGTCAGAAAGCTCTGTCTCAGTCGCAGGTCATGGGTCCTCCAACAGGATAATGACCCAAAACACACAGCTAAAAGCACCCAAGAATGGATAAGAACAAAACATTGGACTATTCTGAAGTGGCCTTCTATGAGTCCTGATCTGAATCCTATCGAACATCTATGGAAAGAGCTGAAACTTGCAGTCTGGAGAAGGCACCCATCAAACCTGAGACAGCTGGAGCAGTTTGCTCAGGAAGAGTGGGCCAAACTACCTGTTAACAGGTGCAGAAGTCTCATTGAGAGCTACAGAAAACGTTTGATTGCAGTGATTGCCTCTAAAGGTTGTGCAACAAAATATTAGGTTAGCGGTCCCATCATTTTTGTCCATGCCATTTTCATTTGTTTTATTATTTACAATATTATGTTGAATAAAAAATCAAAAGCAAAGTCTGATTTCTATTAAATATGGAATAAACAATGGTGGATGCCAATTACTTTTGTCAGTTTCAAGTTATTTCAGAGAAAATTGTGCATTCTTCGTTTTTTGTGGAGGGGTACCAACAAATTTGAGCACGTCTGTATATATAATGTGGCGCCCCCTCTCAAGGGCTATTGTTTTTGACTGCACCCCCCTTAATTATACCGGGAGTAAGGAGAGCTCCAAATTGAAAATCTTCCATATATATTGTGACCCCCTGCTTGAGTCCCTTGCAACCAAATAAAGAATAAAGGAAAAAAATGTGCATATGGTTTAAACCTTACCTCACATAGGCAAGGTGTCGTTTATTTAAATACAACCATACAGACAAGAGAATGAAAAAGAAATGCATGCTTTTTAATGCAGGTATCTTCTTTGCCACCAGCAGTTATTATATGCTACAGTGGGTTCAAATCTAAAGAAAACAAGAATGGGCTGATGAAGCACAATGAAGTCAGGACAGCCTCTCCCATATGCCAGCAGCACCTGGAGAGGAAAGAGCTAAAAAAGAAACAAATACAAAATAAGTGTCTCAATACAAATAACCAAAATACAACCAGACAGGAATTAATAAACCAAGTGCCAACAAATCATAATGTGCTCAAAACCAAATCAAAAATAACTGCAACACCGCACACAAACACCAGGGGGCAGTGTGATCTGGGGAGGCTGAAAACAGAACTCCAAACACAATATATACTCATCATTACAAGTCTATTTGTAACCCAAAGGGCTGCACTCAGACAGCGTGCGGAGATAGCTGCGCAGAGTCGGGAAGAGTCTGTTGGAGCAATCATGGAGCAGAGGAAATAGTTGGATACACCATGACAAATATATATACATGAATAAAGCTTATATACAGATGTATTTGAGTCTAACATGGTTGAGTGCTCTACTAGTTGTTACCAAGAGGAAAGGGTGTGTGTCATGTGACTTGTGGCGTGTCATGTGACTTATAGAACACGCCCTGCCGGAAAGTGAGCGAGTGAGTGCGCTGCCATGACAACCGAGCGACTGCTTGCATGTATGAGAATAAAATGAGTTTACCTTACATGTAGTCGCCTATATATACATGAACAATTGCAACTGTGTCAAAGTAAAATAATAAACTATTATGGCTGATCCTATAGGGTTTTTCACTTTCCTCAGAATGATCCCGCAATATTAAGAAATTAACTGCAACACACATACAATTTTAAAATATTTCCTTTATCTGTTAATATAAGTACCTAGCAATTGCCCTCTATATAAACTTAAGGGAATTCCAATATACATATTGCTGCTTCTTCAGCTCTGATGTTTAATCCGAGTCGAATGTTGTGAAACTTCATTAACAGCAAACTGTGTCCGATTATACTGCTGTATTGCTCTTGATAATATCCACTAGGGGGCAGCAGTGCTTTTAGTTGAAGTCCAGTTCCATGTTAATAAACTGTCAATAGATATGCAATAGGGACTGTAACCACAGGAAAAAGACAACAGTAGTGGCTGAATTTCTTCACGATGTGAACTTATCAGCCCTGTAGGGCCTCCTTAGACAGAGAGGCCACAGAACAGCTCCACCGTGAACAGGAATATAGTCTGACACCCCACATTATGTAGGTGCTGGAAGCCGAAAAAAATGAATTTTTGTACAGAGAAATGCCAAGACACAGGACACAGCTAAATATTTTATTATTCATAAGCAAAAAAGGAAAAGCAATAACACATTTCAATGTGCAATTAACATTTAGTAATTAATTGTTTTTAATTTGCAAGACCAACTAGAAGCTTTTACTCTAATGCATTTTATACATAATATTCCTAAAAAGAATTTAGAACTGTATGTAACAATGATCTATAGTAAACAGCACCAACTACTTTATTAACAAATAAAGCAACAGCAATCAGGGATGAATAGAACCTGAAATATATCAAAATGCTAAAACGCTCTTATTAAAATGATATAGAAATGAAGAGATGCAGGCACAGGCAGGATGCAGCGGGTTACAGTAACAGCAATACTCTTTCACAATGGACTATACTGGCATAGGAAACCAGCAGCAGCAATACACAGGAATAATTGAACTTCCGCTTAACTCACAACACTCACTAAATACAGGTACATGCAATCCAATTAGAATCCAGTTATCAAAGCGGTTTCATGCAGAACGATCTCCTCTGTGCTGCTGCATTCCCCTGCTGGGTTGGGCATGGGCTGGTTTTCTGGGTTGCTGATGGTCTAGTTGTCGGGGTTGCTGATGGTCTAGTGGCCGGGGTTGCTGATGGTCTAGTTGTCGGGGATGTTGATGGTCTAGTTGTTGGTGTTGTGGTCATTGTTTTTGAAGTAGTTGAATCTCGCTTTGGAGGTTCTGTAAGCACAATTCAATTTACATACAAATGATGCCTTAATATCTGACACAGCAGCCAGTACCTTCTACACAATTGACCACCGCCAAAGACAAAGGGCCCAATTCACGTCCCAGTGGTAAAACTGGAGTGAAGACTGGAGGTGTGTTATTATCACTCCTCAAACTTCACTCCTTGCTCCCGCTGTAATTCACCAACGTCCTCATGGCGTTTTTTCCATGTCATTTGATCTGCTCTCATGAATAATTACTTAGTGTTAATACCACCCTTTATACCGTGATAGTGGGACTCTTAAATCTTACAGACAGGACACTAAAACAATGAGAAGCATCTTGAAAACTACACCACATTATTACTGTGTCACTAATTCAATCACACATACTGAGCTGTGTGGGTTACATCATTTGCTGAAGGGTATCAGCACTGATATTAAGACAGAAATGGTACCAACGCCAACAAAAACATTCTGTGAATCAGACCCAAAGTCAGTTATCTACAGGTAATGGCCGCTGCAAAGGGTACTAATGCTGTTCTAGACATTGTGTGTATTTAAATGTGTTTTAAGCTGTTTGAAATGTATGTCGCTGTTTAAAAGCGAGTTTCAGGATTTTAAAACTCCAGTCGCTTTAGAGGTTTAGCTTTTAAAAGTCCCATTAGCTTAATTTACATCTGGGATAATGACTGAACTCGCTGTGCTTAGAAACTGATTGACTGAGAAGATCTGTGAGCTTTACAATATGGGATAATGAAGGGACTTTTAACACACAGCTTCAATGGTAAACACAAGGGTTTGGTGTTGGCAGCCCTTCTCAGGTTCTGTAATCTAGTTTGCTTTTGTTATCAATGTGTGGATGTTATTTGAAATTATACTGCATGTTATGATTCTACCAGAAACCCCTGTGTGTTCATCCACAGGGTATACATTACACAAAACAACCAATCAAAAGAAATCAACAATCTAAACCCAAGCAGTCAGTAAGTTGTCAGTAAGGACTGCAGCTGAAATCTGCCTAGCAGAGGTCCAAATGCCAGTGGAGCAGAAGAACATTTTGTTCAGCAAGAAAAAAACAAAACAAGAGAGCTGTAACGTAACTGACCAGCAGGAAAATGACCCTTAAACAAACCCCATTGTCTGTGTGTGCTGAAAACAAGGCAGGGTGTTCATGTAGTCACACACAGGACCTTGAGTGGTTTCAGCAGTTCAGCACATATTCTTAATTTTAACACAAGTACTCACCAACCAGAACATGTTTATTATATTTACCTTGAACTGTCAGTTTAACAGCCCTGTGAGTGACACATTCCCTGTTGATCCCCACTATACACGTATAATCCTGAGTGTCCTCCAGTGTGAGCTCAGAAATTAGCAGAGAGGCGTTTCCAGAGGAGACTTCATCAGACAGCTTCACTCGACCGCTCCACTGTGCAGGGATGGGTGCGGAGGGGGTCTTTGAATTGTAGATTAATAGAACACATTCTCCCTGATATTGATATGCATACCATGTGACTGCTACATCCTGCCCAGGGGTGGGGGTGTAAGAACAGGGCATCACTGCTCTCCCCCCAACTGAGCCAGAGACATCAACATGGTCTAGAGGAGGGCAATCTGCTATAAGAGAGAGAAGAGACAATAAACTCAATGGAATAAACACCTACATTCTTCTGTTGATGCTATTTCGGTTGTTCGCTTGTATTTATGTTTCAGATCTTTCAAAGACAACGCTATAGATGAAAGGTTGCTGCTGCTTCCACAGTCATGTTCACCACAGTGGGAACATGACTGTGCTGCAATTGCGAGTGAAGGTGCACAAAGCTGTATGTGTATGATTTGTGTGAAAGTCCTCCCTAATAAAAGTTACAATTGAAATCACACAAACCATCCAGAATACAAGGACGTAAACCCGCCGCACAGCAGAGCCACACAGAAACAAATACCAGATCTGAAAGCCAGTTTGAGTTTCAACAAAGCACAATTGAGATTTTTTTTTAAGATGATGTAAACAACAAAGACTAGGCAAACGTCATTAGTTAACAGTGGCCAGCTCTTTACAGTGGATCAGATGTGCTGTACACCTAACACAGTCCCTAATCACTTCCTGTGTTGTTTTCCAACCTGCTCCAATGGTCTAGCAGCAATCTGACCATGTGACCTGCAGCAAAGGTACCAGGATGCAGTAGTCAAAGGGCTAAGCACAATAGAGGGTGTGAAAATGGACTGAAGAATTGGTCAGCACTTCTAGAAGTAACAACATGAGTAAGAAGAACAGAGATGCTCAGGTTGTTCATGAGGTATGATGTGGGGTGTGATGCAGCATGTGGAGCAGCTCTTGTAAGACTTGTACTTATTATTATCAGCTTCATTCAGTTTTGGGAAGCTAAGATACACTACTATTGTTATCTCTCTAGCTTTCAATCACACAATCACCAATACATTGTACGAAACTTTTCCTCTGCACCCACTGCCACTAAGTACTGTATTGTACTGTAAACATCTGGGTAAATGAGGGCCAGTATATTGAAAGCAAGGGCTTCCAAACAGGTGTGTCTCATGCGTTAATTAAGCAAATAACATCCCAGCATGCTTAGGGTCATGAATAAAAATGCAGGACAGGCCTGGTTGCCTATAATTATGGCTAGCATGGCTGCAAGGGGAGACCTCAGTGACTTTGAAAGAGGGGTGATTGTTGGGGCGCGTTTGGCAGGAGCTTCAGTGACCAAGACAGCTCAACGTGCTGATGTTTCACGAGCAATGGTGTCTAAGGTGATGTCGGCATTGAACTCCGAGGGAAAGACATCATCAGCAAAGGGCAACAGCAGGGGGAAGCGCATACTCCAGGATCGTGATATCCGTGCTTTAATTCCAAGTGCAAGGCAAAACAGGCAAGCAACTGCAGATCAACTGACTGCACATTTCAACCTGGGGCATGAGCAGCCAGTTTCATCAAAAACGGTCCATCGAGAACCCTATTAAGTGACTTTACATTGGGGTTTCCATTTTTTTGTCCACTACCTGTATATGGACTACATTAATGTTTTAGGTGGGGAATACATTCGTTTGTTTTGAAGGGCTAATCTATCATAATCTTGTTTATGTATTTTTATATTGTAATCACATAATAACCGAGATTTGTATTCAAGTTGAAATTGTATTACAGCATAAGGAACAGCGTGTTATTGAAAACAATTTAAATGGATAAGTGACTGATTCAAATGACAAAATTAAACATGACTGATGACAATAAAGGTAAAACTCACCCACGTTCAGAGAAACGAAATAAACGTGGCCGTCTTCTACAAGAGCAACATTGGACCAAGCGCTGTGACAGCCGCAGGATCAAGCCTGGTGCTCTCGCAAGAGCGCTCAGCACCATTGAAAACACATAGAGCTGCATTTACCCAGCAGGCAAGCACACCTTTTCACCACAGTGGGAACATGACTGTGCTGCAATTGCGAGTGAAGGTGCACAAAGCTGTATGTGTATGATTTGTGTGAAAGTCCTCCCTAATAAAAGCTACAATTGAAATCACACAAACCATCCAGAATACAGAATCCACAGTTGAATAAAGTTTTATAGATACACGAACAGATGTTTTATCTTCTGTTGCATCTTCTTCAGCAGTCGCAGCTATCCCAGATATAATAGATTTGGTTACATTGTTTCGCGTCAGGAGTTTAAGCATGATTTAACTGCGCAGCAGATTCCCCAGTTGGATGATGAGCTGATAATATCTCTTTAGCAATGAAGCAGGCACGGTGACGTCACCATAATGATAAACAGTAATGCCGCGGGAGTTTTGTACTAAAGCAGGGTCAGCTGCTGCAGGGAAAACAAAGTTTATTTCTGAAACTGACCATTTTAAGAAATGTGAAAGCAGAACGCACAGAAATACTTGGGACTGTAATTAGGAAGTGTACTGATGAGAAAAAAAATGAAGGGAATTCAAATTGAAATGTACAGCAGATTACTCGATGGCAGAAGAACAAACGCCATTCACTAAATTTAGCTCTCAGATTGTACCAATGAAAATATCTAAAATATATGACAACGCGCTTGCGGTGGTGTATTTAATATCGTAAATAGCAGAACAAACACGCTGCGATTTAAACTTGTTTTTACTGAACAATAAACAGTAACATGTAATCATAAGCGCTGTCTGTGTTACATGCTGTCAGATCAGGACTTCACTAACACTGAGCATGGGAGCTGCTGTTTCCCATTACAACTGTACACAATTACAGGCGCGATCACCAATTCCATACACAACACCTGCAAAATATATAAAATACAAACATGCTGAGTTCATTGCAGTCATCAGCTGCATAGATGAACCATTCAGCAGAATGAGGCAACAAACAAGTGAGTACAGACTCAACACACCTGGCTGTAAGATTGCACACAGTTTAAGATTGCACACAGTTACTGGTACACCTGGTGTTGGAAACACTGGTACTGGAGAGGAAAAGGTTGAAAACCACTGGTCTAGATGGACCCTGCATAATAACTGAAGGCTCTGGACAAAACATCTTAGAAATGTCTTCATGGAGAAAGAACAACATGAATAAACAGACTTTTGTCTTTTGCTGCCAGTATCACATTGCTCTCATATTTCAAATCTGAAGTATCTATTTCTGAAACGTCTGCTTCAAAATGATTTGTACCCATAAGGAACATGACATGACAAAGAATACAATCTACATACTGTTATAAATATCTCAGCTTTCTGCATTAGAATTGTTACAGTTTACAATTTTAGAAGTTAAAACTTACAAGAGACTAAGTCAAGTAGACAGGCGTTTGGCTAGTGCCTTCATTACTGTACCTGACTCGTTTGTTCTTTCAATGCTAAAATGTAATTAAATGCTGCCTTTTGCAATTACAAATCCATTTCACCTGAGAGAAGAGTTTGTTGCAGTTTAAAATATTGTGGAGTCTTCCCTGACATTTCACATATTTTACACTGTTAGATGTACTGTTAGATCCATAATCGTCTTACAAACAACATGTTAGTGTAAAATGCTGCTCCCTGTATAGTTTGTAATATAACAGTGTTTGTGTTTGTCCAAAGCTGTTAGTGCTCTGTAGGGAAATCCCTAAACTGCAATGTGCCCCCTACTTTAGTAGAGGTTGTGAAGCACTGCTCTGAGAGAATCACTTACCTGCTGTGAGGTGAGCGCTGTTTAAGATCAGTAGCAGTGCCAGAGCTTGCTCAGTGCTCAGAGCCATTCTCCTCTCCTCTCTCTCTCAGTTTCAGCACAAAGTCCAGCACTCGGGTTAAACTCTATTTGTGTTTGATGCTCTCAGCTCTGTGACTGCACTAAATGCATATTTCCTGTACTGTTAGTTTTACCAGAATGATCTATATGTGTATTTTTACACACCTGCATAGCGTACTGACCACCTCCTGTTCTCAGTGTTGTCTGTGGTTTCAGTAGGACACAAACAGCATGGGTTTCAAAATGGATGGAAGTATTAAAAACCTACATTTAATCTAAGTCTTTTAATTTGCTTTGGTTTAGTTCTGGACTGGATTTGGAAAGTATATTTTCCCAGAAGGATTTAACGGTTTTAATCTGTTCCAGTTTGGAAAGTCTTTCATGATCTCATGAATTCACTCTTTTGTTCTGTTAAGGTACTTTTTAAGGTATTGTACCAGTATGTAAAATGACCTGTTAATGACCCAACAGCAAAATGAAATCAAAATGTTACCCATGCACAGAACTGCGTACAACATAAAAGGAAATGCAATTAGAAAAAAAAAAAATACAGTTTCCAGAATTAAAACCGTATCCAAAGTCAGTATTGAAAGTTGCAGAATATAGTGCTCGATAAGGCCCTAATGTCACAGTTCACTTGCAAATGAAAATGCACAAAAGCAACAACAGATTTAAACAAATATACCTCACAGTATCTAACACTGTTCAATGATTAACTGTTTCACATTCCAGTAGCTGGTCTCGTTCACTTTGTTGTTGCTGCATTTCCATCAGGTGAAACTGGAGGAAGCGCTGTGTAACTGCACAATACAGACACACTGAAAAAAGCAGGCTGTGACGGATAATCAAATAAATTGTAATATTGAAGAGATGGGCTTTGTATCAGAAAACTGGTGGAGGAAACGGAAATGGCGAGTGACGGGTAAGTGCATTCATTTGTGTGTGTGTGTGTGTCTATATATATATATATATATATAATATGGGAATTGATTTGTTTCTTAATACAAGGACGGTAAAACGCGACTGACGTGTATCTGAATGTCGTATATCCCAGTGCTGACCATGTCAAGTTTGTTTTAAATACTAAATACTAAACAATAAATTGGTGCGTTGGTAATTCATGAAGCTTTTCTTGTGTGCTGTTAAGCATTAAGAGGTGAAGGGGGTGTGATTAACATGAGATATTATATTAGCTGTCTCTGCTCTATCTCCATACAAGGTGTGAAACAAGTTCTTTATCTCAAGCGTCACACATTCTGCAGTACGCCTCAGCCACAGTGTGGTCAACTTAAGCCTCACGTCATCTGCTTTAAACATTTAGGACACACGTCATGTGATAATATTAGAATCAACCATCAGTTCCGTGTGAAAGTATATTTAAACTTGAATTCATCAACTTAGTGAAAGTGAGTTTGCAATGAATTGCTATGGAATAAACCCAGCATGATCCCTCTCCGTCTACCTGCCCATATGAAAGCTCAGCAAAGTTCAAGAACAGTTTTGTGTGGTAAATGAGAGGCAAAGAGGGATTCAATAGCATGGTGAAGCACAGTAAACTGCAGGAGTACTGTGCAAATTCCTCACGGTTAAACATTTTCAGTTTCTAATAATCTGCCCTTTAAAAGCTTTCCGTTGCTGTTTCTGACACAGGAAGTCTATCCAGAAGTGTCTGTTTTGTTCAGAGCAGCACAGGGCACAGAGCAATCTGATTGTGAACACTGTTACAAAGGGAGAGCATATGGGGAAAAAAAGATTAAGCAGAATTGTATCACCCAAAAAATAATATATAAAATATAACAATAACATATGAAATATAAAATCAATTGCAAGTTGTTCTTTGCTGTTTTTCATCTTGATTTTCACCACTGCTGTACATGACCTGTGTGATCCCACATTCTACTGAGATAGCTGCTAATTATGCCTCAGGATCAGAACCTGTGCTTGTATTTATTTCTGCATACAAACCATGAGCGTCTTATATCAGGTTAGAAGTGGATGAAGTCTCAATAGAAACATCAGCAGTCCCTGTTTACCAATGAAAGGGCTCTGCCCATCATCAATGGTGCTGTGCAGTGTGTGCTGTGCAGTATGCGTGTGCAGTGTGTGTGTACGTGCTGTACAGGTATGTGTACTGTACAGTGTGTGTGTGTGTACTGTTTGTGTGTGTGTGCTGTTTGTGTGTGTGTGTGCAGGTGTGTGAGTGTGCAGTGCGTGTCTGCTGTTTGTGTGTCTGTGCTGTTTGTGTGTGTGTGTGTGTGCAGTGTGTGTGTGCTGTGTGTGTGTGTTCTGTGCAGTGTGTGTGTGCTGTTTGTGTGTGTGCTGTTTGTGTGTGTAGTGTGCAGTGTGTATGCTGTGCAGTGTGTGTGTAGTGTGCAGTGTGTGTGTGCTGTGCAGGTGTGTGTGCAGTGTGTGTGCTGTGCAGTGTGTGTGTGCTGTGCAGTGTGTGCACTGTGTGTGTGTGCAGTGTGTGTGCAGTGCAGTGTGTATGTGTGCAGTGCAGTGTGTGTGTGTGCACCATCCTTTCGTATTCTGAGCCCTGGCGGTGAGATGAGGTTCAGAGCTCTGTAAGCACATCATGCAACATATTCACACCACGCATGTGTTGCTCTTTTGCATAGTGGTTGAGATGCTCGCTTGTGGTGTGTGTGGTTACTGGTTTACACCCAGTCTCTGTCATGTTGTTTAATGTTGTGAATCGGATTCAATGATGAAAGGAAATATTAATTATTAAAATATTAATATTTGTGAGCAGCCATGTTCTTACTGTCAGCGCTGCACTCTAGGGACTGTCTACCAATTACAACACTGTCAGTACTAGGGACTGTCTATCAATTACAACACTGTTAGTACTAGGGACTGTCTACGAATTACAACACTGTTAGTACTAGGGGCTGTCCATCAATTACAACACTGTAAGTACTAGGGACTGTCTACCAATTACAACACTGTTACTATTAGGGACTGTCCATCAATTACAACACTATTAGTACTAGGGACTGTCTACCAATTACAACACTGTTAGTACTAGAGGCTGTCTATCAATTACAACTCTGTTCGTACTAGGGACTGTCTACCAATTACAACACTGTTACTACTAGGGACTGTCTATCAATTACAACCCTGTTAGTACTTGGGATTGTCCATCAATTACAACACTGTTATTACTAGGGACTGTCCATCAATTACAAAACTGTCAGTACTAGGGGCTGTCCATCAATTACAACACTGTCAGTACTAGGGACTGTCTATCAATTACAACACTGTAAGTACTAGGGACTGTCCATCAATTACAACACTGTTAGTACTAGGGACTGTCTACCAATTACAACACTGTTAGCACTATGGACTGTCTATCAATTACAACACTGTCAGTACTAGGGACTGTCTATCAATTACAACACTGTCAGTACTAGGGACTGTCTATCAATTACAACACTGTAAGTACTAGGGACTGTCCATCAATTACAACACTGTTAGTACTAGGGACTGTCTACCAATTACAACACTGTTAGCACTATGTACACACAACAGCTTATTGACAGATGACCATGTATTCAATGTCATATCATTGCAGCCTCTACACTGTTATATACATCACATCCAGCCTGATTGTGGAGCTGCTGCAGAGTTGTAAGCTGTCCTGCCCCTATCGCCTCAGTCCATTGGTTCCAGGCTCTCCCACCTGATCCCTATCACAGATAGCCCCTGCTGGGCTACAGTACATGATGCAGCAATGTCCACTGATCAGAGCTCCTTACACTATTCCTGGATGTGCTATCATTTAGTAGGAACTCAGCAACTGGATGATAGTGAGATTTAGATCCACATGATTTCAAGGGCTGGTTTTCAGAAACATGCATGCCATTGATAAAAACAATGCTCTTGTTATGCTATGATGGGGTATTAATATTTGTGTAACACTTTGTGTAGGCCAAACCCAGGCATCATCCTCTAGTGAACTGTATCCCACAGCACAGCGTTGCCCAGTGATAAGGGTGCTTGTGTTTATAAGGAATATTAACTATTGATTTAGAATCATCCCTCGTGCTTCTTACTAGCTTTATTAATATGCCTAGTCCCCTTTTCTGTGCTGAGAATCGTTTGTTTTATTATATATTTTTGTTTTACATTTCAGATATCCTGTTGTAAGAGTTTCCCACAGTAAATCTTGACTCAGCCACTGACTCACTGTGTGCGCCCCTGAGCAAGTCACTTAACCTGCTTGTGCTCCGTCCTTCGGATGAGACGCAAAACCAGCAAGTTCCTATTGGAAGGGACTCTGCAGCAGCAGTTGTGATGCAGAGTTCACCCCCCTAGTCTCTGTAAGTCGCTTTGGACAAAAGCATCTGCTAAATGACTAATTAATAATAATAATAATAATAATAATAATAATAATAATAATAATAATAATAATAATAATAATAATAATAAATAACAGATCTGCACAGTGATTGCAGTTGGAACACTGGAGTAAGAATTCCAACACATGACATCACCGCGTTCCAGGAAGCAGGAACAACTTTGCATCTCTAGTGCTGTCTTCAGCAGAGGAAGTAGGTGGAGCAGTTCCTAGAGCTCATGAGATCTGAGAATCATTGCAAAGCCTTGGTTAGCAGCCGATTCAGGATGCAGACCATCCTTCCCAGCAGTCCCTTACAGCAGCTTTGATAAGCGTGGCTGGTGTTCCGTGTGGTTTTGACTGCACTTGATTTGTCGTGTGCTGTGGCGCAGAGCTGGGATTGACCCCATTCCCCCGGTTAGGAGTGCTGTGCTCTGTAAACCACACTGCGCCCTCTAGAGGAACTCCGCTTCAACTCTCTGTATTTCTGCATCCGTCTCCTGACCGCTGTTATCTTTCACCATTAAAGAGCACATGAAAGACTGTACTAGTGTATGAACGAGAGGACACCATTCATCCATCCTAGTAGCTGATTGATCTCAAAGCATTGTCAAGTTGTTTCTTCAAGGATCCCAGTGATTCAGCATCAGCAACATGGTTAGGTAACCCTTTGTAACACTTGGTAACTCATTCCACACCCTCACCACTCTCTGTGTAAAGAAGTGTCAGCTACCCTCTGTCCTGAGTCACTGCACTTCATGAAGCTGTGTCCTCTGGTCCTGGTTTCTGCGCTGTGCTTAAGATTGTAATGAACTCAATGATCTAAATGGTGGCAGGTTTAATACCACAACCATAAAACTAGGACATTGTTTCACGGTGCATTCACAGCATTGAGTGACATTGAAAAGGGATTTATTATAAATCACCCTGACTCAGAAAAAATACCAGAGCAGTGTGAATAATATAGTTACTAATTCAACAGTATCCTCTCCATTAGTTTAAGAGATCACAATACAACCCTATGGGTGTTTTCGGGACCTGTGACTCAGGCAGCGTTTACTGGTGCCTGTGGAATCTAGGGAAACAGCACCACCTGCTGTCGTAGAGCCGCCAGTGCTCTTGTCCTGCTGCTGGTATCAGCAACATTAACCATCGCCGCGGTGCCGCAGAAATCTGACAGAATCGCGAGTAAAGCGGAGGGAACACGAAGCCACTTCCTGCCATGGAAGTTGGTTTCAGGCCACTGCAGGGCACACCAGGGGAGGCTTGGGGTTTGATACAGGAACCTCAAACTAGGCCTCCCAGTCTCCTGGAACCAGGTTTCAAACCACTGGTCCTGAAAAAGTGTTTTCGTGTTCCTTCAGCTTAAGAAAGGGGTGGAGCAGCTGGGGTTGGATGGTTCACATTATTATATTTGTTCACGTTTTTCTAAAACGAATGTGTTTTACTACATCTGCAAAAATATTAAACAAACTACAGTTCCCACAGAACACCGCGGCGCAGATTCGACGCATAGCCGCGTCGTCACGCTTGCATCGTCATCAGTGTTCAGCCGGAAGCAGCATGGCCAGCAGGTAGGTGCGATACATAAAGTGATGTTAATAAAAGCAGCCAGCGCAGTCCTGTTTACTGGTGCTCTGAGTTCACTGAATGCTATTGAGACAGGGACTGGAGTCAGGAAAGATATTATACATGATATTCTAATAGCATTCAATGAAGGTGCAGTCAGAGGCACAGATATTATATTAGCACGGGCACCAAGCCATTCTGGGGTGCGAGGTAATGAACAGGCGGATTTGATGGCAAAAAATGGGTTATTGAGAAAGGAAGTGGATATGGTACTCCGTCTGTGCCAGGCCGAAATAAATGCAATAACTAAACAAAAAATCAGGGAATTATGACGAAATCAATGGGAACACAATCCTAAGGGAAGGTTTCATTACGATATACAGCCAGGTCAGGTCAGGGAATGAAACATCTAGAGGGGAAGTGAAACTGTATGAACAGATTGAGAACTGGACATACGGCATTGAGTCAGCATCTGTTTAGAACAGGGAAACATGCAGATGGGTTATGTGGAGAATGTCAAAGGTTAGAGACTACAACATTATATATTAGAATGGAATTAATTCAGGCAACAAAGAGAGCTATTAATAAATCAGTTGAAGGCATTAGAGGCGGATAATTTATCAATACACAGAATATTGAAGGAGGGGAAGGGAAAACAAAAAGGAAAAAAAAAACATTCATTACAGTGCATACTGAGGGCTGGAAAATGGGGATGTATCTAGACGAAGACATCGTGGAAGGGCGTTAGGGGGCGCTCGTCATCTGTTATTAGATGACATGCGCCAACTCCCTCCAATCAGAAGCAGCAGCAGCAGCAGGAAGGAGAGCCAGTGAGAAATAGACCCTGTTGCTTTAATTGTAGAGTTCAAGGGATTTTTTTTTCGACCCGAACCGAGTCAGAATCCGGGAGACGGTATCCTATCACGTAGCGCTTACGGTAAGCAAATACAATGTTGTCCTAACATGTCTAACTGTTGCTATAGCTACAGGAGCGACGTCACACCTGTAACCACGTGACTGGGGGCTCCTGCAGATATGTAGGGGTCTACCTAATTCGCAGAAATCTGGAAATTGAGGGGTCACATCGCAGTTCACCTCGTAGGGGTCATGCATACCGGACTAGTACAGAGAGAAAACAATGATCTGCTTTAAATTAACTACTCGCCGCAAGCGATGCAAACTACGTATCTTAATTATGTAGTTAGGATTTTTTTTCCCTTCCTGTGTGCATTACACTTAGGATTAAAAAATACCTTCGACAAATAACATAAAAAAAACAAACTCCAAAGCGGTTAACTTTCTTGTTTGCTGTTCACATGACAAGTGTTGTAATCAGCCTATCAGTGCGTCTGCACTGGCTTTTCTGTGATCCTGTACAGAAGGTGGTACAAAGGCACTGTTGCATTGCTGTTTTGATTCAGGTTGATAAAATCTGCTAGTTTTCAGCTGTGGAGGTAAAGTACAAAAAAATGGACGACAAAGCAAAAAAAAAAGCAAAGTGTATTTCGGCCGAGGATCGTGTCGAGACATTCCCCAAAGAAACTGTGCATGCAGATGGAGCTGCCTTCCTGACGTCACACGCAGCGTGTCGGGACGCGCTTGAAAAGGCGGGACCGCATTCCCGAACAACACTGCCGCGCATTATCACTTCAGAGTTATGAGTCGACTGTAAAGCTGTCACATTATGCATTGATTTTATTTGATGTTATTATTTCTTGCCACGACAACACACTAATTTTTTTTTTTTTATTTATTTATTTATTTATGTATGTATGTATGTATGTATGTATTTATTTGTGTATTTATGTATGTAATTATTTTAAGGTAATAAACAAATTATAATTATTTCATTATTATTTTACATCTCATTAAGTTGTGTGTGTGTGTGTCTCCTCTCATTATCAGTGACACTGTGTGTGTGTGTGTGTGTGTCTCTTCTCTCATTATCAGTGACACTGTGTGTGTGTGTGTGTGTGTGTGTGTGTGTGTGTGGCTCCTCTCTCATTATCAGTGACACTGTGTGTGTGTGTGTGTGTGTGTGTGTGTGTGTGTGTCTCCTCTCTCATTATCAGTGACACTGTGTGTGTGTGTGTGTGTGTGTGTGTGTGTGTGTCTCCTCTCTCATTATCAGTGACACTGTGTGTGTGTGTGTGTCTCCTCTCTCATTATCAGTGACACTGTGTGTGTGTGTGTGTGTGTGTGTGTCTCCTCTCTCATTCAGTGACACTGTGTGTGTGTGTGTGTGTGTGTGTGTCTCCTCTCTCATTCAGTGACACTGTGTGTGTGTGTGTGTGTGTGTGTGTCTCCTCTCTCATTATCAGTGACACTGTGTGTGTGTGTGTGTGTGTGTGTGTGTGTGTCTCCTCTCTCATTCAGTGACACTGTGTGTGTGTGTGTGTGTGTGTGTGTCTCCTCTCTCATTATCAGTGACACTGTGTGTGTGTGTGTGTGTGTGTGTGGCTCCTCTCTCTCATTATCAGTGACACTGTGTGTGTGTGTGTGTGTGTCTCCTCTCTCATTATCAGTGACACTGTGTGTGTGTGTTGGCGGGGGGGGGGGGGGGGGGGGGGGTGAATCATTTTCACATCAAATGAACCATTAAGAGTAAACACCAATATAAAATATTCAGTGTATTAATGATGGCTGATCTTTTTGAAACGTCTTGTATTTACATTTCTCTGGATGATCTACCTGTAGAGTCAGTTTGATGTAATTGATTGATATTAACTTTATTGTAACATTATACTCACTTTATCACAGATTTAGTGCATTACGTTTGTTTAAATAATTGATTTATTTCTTTATAGTGTTGACGTGCTGTTCACGGCGTCGCTGTATAATACGATGCCGTTCGCCTAGGCTAACAGAGCCAGCAGTAGTTTAGTGGTTATCTGTATCACGATTAGCAGCTCACTCGCTCGCAGTAACTTTTCAAAGCTGCGCTGCGCTGTGCAGAATCTGCACAGATTTCTGCGGGTGGGGTTGAGTGACAAATCTTCTTTAACTCATTATTTTTTTATTATCTATTTTGATTAGTCAAGTACAGTTCTGTAGGCATGAAACCAACCACAGTTTAGAACATTTTACTGAATCCATCTAAACTTGACAGATGTCTTTAAATGATTCCTGATTCAAGCTTTGTGACTTGGGCCCTTTTCATTGACTGATGTAGCGTAGAGTGTTTACTGACTGACTCTCCCTCCCAGGTCACTCCTCTACCCCGCTGTGCTGTCTCCTCGAAGGATCCAGGCCCCGCCACTGCTGCCCCCTGCTGGAGAGACATTGCTGTGAGAGTCTGGAGTCCAGGATAGACCACTTTGTGAAGAGAGTGAGACTGCAGAGGGGAGAGCGAGTCATGCAAAATAAAGAAGTTTGTTTTGCTCATTTGCATTTGGAAATATTTATTTTGCATAGGGAGCAGCACAATATAGGTTTGTACTTTCATTTATGTCTTCATAACTACCTTCCTCCATTTGATGAAACTTTGTAATGTCATTTTTTACAAGAATGTGTCCCCCGTACTGTGTGTGGCTTTTCTCTCCATACTGGTTGAGTTTTACTGGTTTGGATTTAGTAGATGCTGTATTTGATATGCAATGCTGTTGTGCATGCTGTGGGTGTGGTGACACAGTGTCAGTTCAGGACAGTGAGTTGAATGGTTGTTTAGTGATCTCAACCTCTTCCCCATTAGTCCACAAGTGAATCCCAGCACACTACTTCATCCTTGCTAGAGAGAGACCCAGGACTGGACGCCAGCCTGGAAACCTGTTTGAATTGCTTCACTCTGCTCCCCATGTCTCCCCTCTCCTGTCTCCTCTCTCTCTACTTAACTATCTCCTGGTAATCAGCCAAGAATGCACATATAAATAGTTCAAATGTATATAAAACCTTATACTTCCCTATTTTCAGATGAAGTTACAATATAACTGGCATCAAGCTTATGGTAATTCCCAGTCAACTCAAACTGGCAGTTTTTTATGATGGTGTATAATTTGTGGAAGCGCCTGTCCCTCAAATCGAGACACAGCCTCCTATTGTTTAGCTGTTCCTTATCATCACTTCTTTATTTTCAGATGAAGCCCAGAACAATATAACTCACATCACGCCTCTGGAGGTATTGGGGCCCCACAGAGGTGTGGATGTTGTAGGATCGGTCCTGTTGGCTCAACCCAGATTGAAAATAGAAACAAGTACTTTAGCAGTGTTACTGGCAGTGCAGGCGTTTGAAATGGGTTGTGTTTCTGTAAATACCCTCGTCTGTCTTTCTCTTTCTCTCTCTCTTGCTCTCTCTCTCTCTCTCTCTCTCTCTCTCTCTCTCTCTCTCTGGTGTTAATGTGAGTACAGTTTCAATGATGTCATAGCAATACAGGTGTAAACACTTCAGTAGAAAAATCCCTTTTATCCATGTAAGAATTAAACAAGGTTTCAAGACTTGTGTGTGTTTAATAATCCGACACAATGTTTACAGCAGCTTACTGTTGAAATGTGTAAATTAACTCAACAGTAAAAAAAATGCACGTCTTTAAAAGTAAAAGTATGATGAAACATTATGGGATAGAAGTCAGCTGAGTTGTCTCCCTGTTCAGTAACATCCATAGGCTCCTGGAAGACAAAAGCATTAACATTGAGCTGGTTTTGAGCAATGCTCTATAGACGATCACATTTCTAATGGAATATTATTTACTTGATTACAGTAAACCTGTCCATACAGCCTCCTGAATGGAGCAGTGAGCCGCAGTTGCCTCTTGTTGGAGTAACTTTGCAAAGCTTCTGTCAGATCCTCATAGACTATTGGAGGTACTTGCCTCGTGTTTGTTTTATTAACACTGCCGGCTCTTGTTTTCGGTACCATGACATTGACCTATGACCTGGTATGGATGCGCTATTGAAGCCCTGTGGATTTTTTGGTTTCTGCTTTTTAGAGGCTTGGAGTTCTTATCGTCCCAATTGGAGGTTCAAATCCTGACTAGCAAGTCACTTAACCTCCTTGTGCTCCTTCTTTCGGATGACACGTAAAACCGAGGTCCTATTGGAAGTGATTCTGCAGCAGCAGTTGTTGATGCATAGTTCACCCCCCTAGCCTCTGTAAGTCACTTTGGATAAAAGCAAGTTAGTTGCTGGCAGGGCAAACTGATTCCTTTTGTATCCTAGCAGGTATTGTATATCTGAGTGTTACTGAGTTTCGAAGCTAAGCTTTGTGGTTCCTGATTCACTTTTCAGACAGCAGCTTAAACTACAGTATATTTCGGTTTCCTTTTTCTCTCTGCTTCACCAGAATAAATCCTAGTTCTGCTGAATTAAATCCAGCAGTAGGTTTTCTAAGTGGCATTATGTTTATTAAAATGTTTACTGCTTTCAAAGCCTTGTTGCTGGTTCACAAAAAAAGTAAACTAGTTCCTGTAGTAATTTAAATGTTTTATTAGGTATATTATTATTGTTATTATTATTGGTAAAAAATAATAATATACAGTCGATAACTATTAATGAGTTCCTGCAGCTGCACCACAATTCTCAGTGGAAATTCATATGGATGTTGCATTCCTAAACTTACCTCTTGGTTCGCCCTGGCTTGCTGTGGGACTCCTGATGTACCTCCAGATCCCACTGCTGGACTGATGCGAGTCTGGGAATATTCAAAGAAACAGGGTTACAGCTGCTGTGTTTATAGAGTATGTGTCATGAGAAACCGTGATGCACAGGTTCACAGGGGCAGAGTTAGCTAGTTGTGAGTTTGGGCTGCTGCGCTATTAGAAAAGGCCAGTGTGTAAAATAGTTTTACCTGCCATGCTCTCGTTGGAGTCCTTACTCCCGAGTACCTGGGGCGACGTCTTTGCGATTGAATCGTATTTTGTCATACTTGTACTTGCTAGAACCAAAGTCATTGTATTTATCTTGCTCTTAATTGTATTATTACTTGTACTGTGATTCTTGAAATGTATTTTTGTTTACGACTGTAAGTCGCCCTGGATAAGGGTGTCTGCTAAGAAATAAATAATAATAATAATAATAATAATAATAATAATAATAATAATAATAATAATACTAATAATAATAATAATTGAATGTACTTGCGCTGCAATGAAAAAAAGATCTGGTCACTAACTTATCATATCATAAAAATCACTTGTGGAAATGTAGCCACAAAATAGTTTTTATCTCACTGGAAATACAAATAGCAAGAAGTCATTGTGCTGAAGAACTATGTGTAGGTTGCTTATGTACTGAATACAGTTCGTAATTCTGCTGTAGGAGTCATACACTAAAATATATTCATCCACAATGTGGAGAAATCCAGCACTTAACGAAACTAAATAATGTAATGTAACGTTTCGACTAGGAGTCTTTCTCAGTGTCGTTTGTCTTTTAAATTATTACGTTTATTTTAGTAACTTTCAGCACTATTGAGAGTTGAAACCTCGGATGATGGGTTGCAATTATCTTGACAACGATCCCTCAAGTAATATTACCTAGTCTGAGATCACAGCTAATCCCGAAGGTAATATTACCTAGTCTGAGATCACAGCTAATCCCGAAGGTAATATTCCGCAATCCGAGATCACAGCTAATCCCGAAGGTAATATTACCTAGTCTGAGATCACAGCTAATCCCGAAGGTAATATTACCTAGTCTGAGATCACAGCTAATCCCGAAGGTAATATTACCTAGTCTGAGATCACAGCTAATCCCTAAGGTAATATTACCTAGTCTGAGATCACAGCTAATCCCGAAGGTAATATTACCTAGTCTGAGATCACAGCTAATCCCGAAGGTAATATTACCTAGTCTGAGATCACAGCTAATCCCGAAGGTAATATTACCTAGTCTGAGATCACAGCTAATCCCGAAGGTAATATTACCTAGTCTGTGATCACAGCTAATCCCGAAGGTAATATTACCTAGTCTGAGATCACAGCTAATCCCGAAGGTAATATTACCTAGTCTGAGATCACAGCTAATCCCGAAGGTAATATTACCTAGTCTGAGATCACAGCTAATCCCGAAGGTAATATTACCTAGTCTGAGATCACAGCTAATCCCGAAGGTAATATTACCTAGTCTGAGATCACAGCTAATCCCGAAGGTAATATTACCTAGTCTGTGATCACAGCTAATCCCGAAGGTAATATTACCTAGTCTGAGATCACAGCTAATCCCGAAGGTAATATTACCTAGTCTGAGATCACAGCTAATCCCGAAGGTAATATTACCTAGTCTGAGATCACAGCTAATCCCGAAGGTAATATTACCTAGTCTGAGATCACAGCTAATCCCGAAGGTAATATTACCTAGTCTGAGATCACAGCTAATCCTGATGTAATATTACCTAGTCTGAGATCACAGCTAATCCCGAAGGTAATATTACCTAGTCTGAGATCACAGCTAATCCCGAAGGTAATATTACCTAGTCTGAGATCACAGCTAATCCCGAAGGTAATATTACCTAGTCTGAGATCACAGGTAATCCTGATGTAATATTACCTTGTCTGAGATCACAGCTAATCCTGATGTAATATTACCTAGTCTGAGATCACAGCTAATCCCGAAGGTAATATTACCTAGTCTGAGATCACAGCTAATCCCGAAGGTAATATTACCTAGTCTGAGATCACAGCTAATCCCGAAGGTAATATTACCTAGTCTGAGATCACAGCTAATCCCGAAGGTAATATTACCTAGTCTGTGATCACAGCTAATCCCGAAGGTAATATTACCTAGTCTGAGATCACAGCTAATCCCGAAGGTAATATTACCTAGTCTGAGATCACAGCTAATCCCGAAGGTAATATTACCTAGTCTGAGATCACAGCTAATCCCGAAGGTAATATTACCTAGTCTGAGATCACAGCTAATCCCGAAGGTAATATTACCTAGTCTGAGATCACAGCTAATCCTGATGTAATATTACCTAGTCTGAGATCACAGCTAATCCCGAAGGTAATATTACCTAGTCTGAGATCACAGCTAATCCCGAAGGTAATATTACCTAGTCTGAGATCACAGCTAATCCCGAAGGTAATATTACCTAGTCTGAGATCACAGGTAATCCTGATGTAATATTACCTTGTCTGAGATCACAGCTAATCCTGATGTAATATTACCTAGTCTGAGATCACAGCTAATCCCGAAGGTAATATTACCTAGTCTGAGATCACAGCTAATCCCGAAGGTAATATTACCTAGTCTGTGATCACAGGTAATCCCTCATGTAATATTACCTAGTCTGAGATCACAGCTAATCCCGAAGGTAATATTACCTAGTCTGAGATCACAGGTAATCCTGATGTAATATTACCTTGTCTGAGATCACAGCTAATCCTGATGTAATATTACCTAGTCTGAGATCACAGCTAATCTCGAAGGTAATATTACGCACTCCATTCTGCACTTCCATTAGCTACAGAGGTCCCAGATGTGCAGTTTTATAAGAAACACATGTTACAGCAAACATGTCATTTCAATTGCTGTGCCTTTTAATAATAATAATAATAATAATAATAATAATAATAATAATAATAATAATAATAATAATAATAATAAACTGCACATTTGAGACCTGTGTTAGGTACACTTTAAAGTCAGTAAACCTGCCGGGTGACTCTGCTGTGTGTAGGCAGGAAAGGGTTCTGCCCATTAATGACAGGCTGCGCTGGGTTTTTTTTTTTCAAGAACATGTTTTTGATCTGGCTTTCAATCATGAATGTTTGGGCTACATGTGTTAAAAGTGCCCTCATAAAAGCCTCCCATAGTAAAAGCATGGCAGTGTGATAAAGCACAGTGAAAGCATTGAAGAATTTGAATATTTGATGGGAGATTCACTGATACATCTAATCAGGGGCAGATCAGACCAGCTAAACCAGGTAAACCTGCCAGGTGGGAAGTGGCAGCTGTGCGTAGGCGAGAAAGAGAAGCTGCCCATTATTAATGACTGTTTAAAATAAAGTATATGGGCAAGCTTCTGATAATAATGGATTCCAGGTCTAATAGTCAAAGAATGTGTGTTTACACTGGCAGAGAATTGGGGTCTCATGGCATTGTAACACTGGCAGAGGATTGGGGTCTCATGCCATTGTAACACTGGCAGAGGATTGGGGTCTCATGCCATTGCAACACTGGCAGAGGATTGGGGTCTCACTCCATTGTAACACTGGCAGAGAATTGGGGTCTCATGGCATTGTAACACTGGCAGAGGATTGGGGTCTCATGCCATTGTAACACTGGCAGAGGATTGGGGTCTCATGCCATTGCAACACTGGCAGAGGATTGGGGTCTCACTCCATTGTAACACTGGCAGAGGATTGGGGTCTCACTCCATTGTAACACTGGCAGAGGATTGGGGTCTCATGGCATTGTAACACTGGCAGAGGATTGGGGTCTCACTCCATTGTAACACTGGCAGAGGATTGGGGTCTCATGCCATTGTAACACTGGCAGAGGATTGGGGTCTCATGCCATTGTAACACTGGCAGAGGATTGGGGTCTCATGCCATTGTAACACTGGGCTTGGGTAAAACAAAACCCAGAAGTGTCTGTGGCACTCCAGGACCAGGGTTGCCTACCCCTGGTCTAAACAATGCAAACTGTCAGTCAGACTGGTCTTTCTCTTTAATGAAGTTGAATACAGGGCTTTTTTTAAATGACAGGCCTCTTTCGTACTGGTTTAATAACATGTTTGTGCTAAATGTGTTAGAAGTGCCCTGATAAAGGTTTCCCATAGTAAAAAAAGCATGGCAAAGTGTAATAAAGCATATCCATAGCATAGACCAGAGAGGTGTGGTAAAAGCATGGCAAAGTGTAATAAAGCATATCCATAGCATAGACCAGAGAGGTGTGGTAAATGCATGGCAAAGTGTAATAAAGCATATCCATAGCATAGACCAGAGAGGTGTGGTAAATGCATGGCAAAGTGTAATAAAGCATATCCATAGCATAGACCAGAGAGGTGTGGTAAATGCATGGCAAAGTGTAATAAAGCATATCCATAGCATAGACCAGAGAGGTGTGGTAAATGCATGGCAAAGTGTAATAAAGCATATCCATAGCATAGACCAGAGAGGTGTGGTAAATGCATGGCAAAGTGTAATAAAGCATATCCATAGCATAGACCAGAGAGGTGTGGTAAATGCATGGCAAAGTGTAATAAAGCATATCCATAGCATAGACCAGAGAGGTGTGGTAAATGCTTTTGTATAACCATGGGAAAAGCAACGTGAAGTGAACTGGCGGGCGAGGACAAGAAAGAAGCGTGTATCTGTTTAGCACAGTGTATATACTGTGTGTATATATATATATATACAGTACTGTGCAAAAGTTTTAGGCAGGTGTGAAAAAATGCTGTAAAGTAAGAATGCTTTCAAAAATAGACATGTTAATAGATTATATTTATCAATTAACTAAATGCAAAGTGAGTGAACAGAAGAAAAATCTAAATCAAATCCATATTTGGTGTGACCACCCATTGCCTTCAAAACAGCATCAATTCTTCTAGGTACACTTGCACAAAGTCAGGGATTTTGTAGGCATATAGTCAGGTGTATGATTAAACAATTATACCAAACATGTGCTAATGATCATCAATTCAATATGTAGGTTGAAACACAATCATTAACTGAAACAGAAACAGCTGTGTAGGAGGAATAAAACTGGGTGAGGAACAGCCAAATTCAGCTAACAAGGTGAGGTTGCTGAAGACAGTTTACTGTCAAAAGTTATACACCATGGCAAGACTGAGCACAGCAACAAGACACAAGGTAGTTATACTGCATCAGCAAGGTCTCTCCCAGGTAGAAATTTCAAGGCAGACAGGGGTTTCCAGATGTGCTGTCCAAGCTCTTTTGAAGAAGCACAAAGAAACGGGCAACGTTGAGGACCGTAGACGCAGTGGTCGGCCAAGGAAACTTACTGCAGCAGATGAAAAACACATCATGCTTACTTCCCTTCGCAATCGGAAGATGTCCAGCAGTGCCATTAGCTCAGAATTGGCAGAAAACAGTGGGACCCTGGTACACCCATCTACTGTCCGGAGAAGTCTGGTCAGAAGTGGCCTTCATGGAAGACTTGCGGCCAAAAAGCCATACCTCCGACGTGGAAACAAGGCCAAGCGACTCAACTATGCACGAAAACACAGGAACTGGGGTGCAGAAAAATGGCAGCAGATGATGAGTCAAAATTTGAAATATTTGGCTGTAGCAGAAGGCAGTTTGTTCGCCGAAGGGCTGGAGAGCGGTACACGAATGAGTGTCTGCAGGCAACAGTGAAGCATGGTGGAGGTATGGTGGAGTAGAACTATCTTCAGCGTAAAGAAGAACAAGGAGTCCTGGAAGTGATTGTATGGCCCCCACAGAGCCCTGATCTCAACATCATCGAGTCTGTCTGGGATTACATGAAGAGAGAGTAGCAACTGAGGCTGCCTAAATCCACAGAAGAACTGTGGTTAGTTCTCCAAGATGTTTGGGCCAACCTACCTGCCGAGTTCCTTCAAAAACTGTGTGCAAGTGTACCTAGAAGAATTGATGCTGTTTTGAAGGCAAAGGGTGGTCACACCAAATATGGATTTGATGTAGATTTTTCTTCTGTTCACTCACTTTGCATTTTGTTAATTGATAAATATAAACTATTAACATGTCTATTTTTGAAAGCATTCTTTACAGCATTTTTTCACACCTGCCTAAAACTTTTGCACAGTACTGTATATATATATATATATATATATATATATATATATATATATACACACACACACACACACCTTACAGTACTCACCTGGGAAATGTCGCGGTGAGGAGCTGGGTAAGGTGTCACACGTCTGCGGTGACGTCTCTCTCTTCTAAATCTGTGGATATGGGAATAACAGATGAAGACAGTTAGTGTAATATATAGGCTATATATATATATATATATATATTGCAGCTAAGCTCTGGTTTTTCAGTCGTTTGTTTGAAAGGGAGAATCACACCAAATTCCTGTGTAAAGCGTTTGATCAGTGTGTTGAGGATTATTTGATTTTTATTTTCTTGTGCTCATGAGAAAGGTGTTTTATTCATTCTATAATTCATCTGACTCGTGCCTTTATTTTCCATTCGTTTGTCTCAGTGATTGGTTTATTACACTGTGTGAAAATGGTTTGAGGAACACAAAACAAAAGTCCTAGATCCGAATCTCTAGTCATCTGAAACGGTTTTATTTTGATGTATAATTGTGGAAAGACCTGCAGTATCAGTCACATTTACTGTTAAGAGTGAAGGGGAAGTTCTGTGGCTGTAGAAGATGTGAAACCCCCACTGCTGATGTTATATTACTCACCTGCTGCTACAGCTCAGGCTTTGTGCACGTTTGCAAAACATTTGATGGGAAATTCACTGACAATTTAGGCTCTTTTTTTAACAATCTAAACAGTGGCTTCACTATATATCTTTGATCGGTTTATATTATTATTATTATTATTATTATTATTATTATTTATTTCTTAGCAGACGCCCTTATCCAGGGCGACTTACAATTGTTACAAGATATCACATTATACATTATTTCACATTATACAATATATGTTTTCATTGTTCAATGGGTTGGCTTTCGTGATCGGTCTGTCTTGGTCCACTTGTTCAGATCAGCTCAAATGCATTTCCTGCACCTTCTGATTAGTAAGTGACTGAGTGCCATTGTGTTCTGTTGCTGCTGTCTAATCAGGTGCAAACCGAATGTCTTTTCATCCTTAACGTTAAGCCCATGCTGCTTCAATGCAGACTTGTGCTTTGTTTATTATTTCAGTTTTATTTTGCAGTACCGTAAGCTGGGCTCTGTCTCCTCTGATGTAGCTGAAACCAAGTTTGGGGTATATTACTGTAAAATGACCATTTTAAAATTAAAATGGTCAGTGTTGCCTGTAAAAAGCCTAAAGGGTTAAACAGAGGCGAGGTTTGACAGTTGATATGTTGAAACAATGCAGGAGTCATCATAGAAACTGAAATGAGGAAGTATCTCTCATTTGAATAAGGAACAAACTCTTGAAATATCAGTTTGACAACTATAGACAGAGCTGGAAGGTAAGTTGAATTTTTTGTCCTGTGTATTTTTCATGTATAATAAAATATTTGAATAATTTAAACACGACAACATTGTCAGCCTACTGGAATATGAATTCAGTATATATTTTATATAGAATATGAAAACATATTATACTTAAGGGCAGTTTGTGTTGAAACCCTGTAGTTTGAGAAACTCAGTCAGTATATATAGCTTTCTGAATGTGTTTACAACAGTTAATTAAATACTTCAGTAACCTGCAATGATGTGAATTTTAAAAAATAATTATTACAAAACATAAATGGACATGTTTGCTAAAGACGAGTCTTTAAGCATTGCAGTTTCTTATTTTTTAACATTAGGTGTGACCCTCTTTGGATCCTAATAGCAACACTTGAAGGAATAGTTTAGAAATGTTTTTTTAATTATTTTGTAAAGGTTCTCTGAGGTTAAACAGTGCTTTAAAAATCAAGATTAAACTCTCAAAAGCAGTTGCAAATGTGATTTCATGAAATGCAAACTTGATTGAATTAGTCAAAATATTTTGTTTTTTAAAACACCTTTACGAAACATTTCTTAAAACATTTCTTTGAAGTTTGTGAATGGGACTCGGCAGGTGCAAGGTTTTTGCAGTTGAAACAGATCAGTTGAGAAGTGTGTTGGAAGTGGTGAAATTGGTAAAAATGTTTTTTCAAAGTGTTTGTTTTAAAGAATGAATCGCACCAAATTTCCTTAAACAGCTTTAAATCAGGGTTTTGAAGTATTTGGTTTCCTTGTTAGATTGTTCGGTAACCTAGCCCCAATGGAATGGTGTTTTTCAGGGCACAAGGCATCTGACTTGTGGATTTAATAGTTTTTAATTTGGTTTAATCCATCAAGGTGTTCTGTGTGTCTCTCTTCGACCACTAGGGGTCAGTATTGTTCTGGGCTGGTGGTAAAAAGAAACCGAGAGGGGAGGAGGGGAGGAGGGAGGAGGGGAGGAGGGAGGAGCGAAGGAGGGAGGAGGGAGGAGGGAAGGAGGGAGGAGGGAAGGAGGGAGGAGCGAAGGAGGGAGGAGGGAGGAGGGAAGGAGGGAGGAGGGAGGTGACGAGGGCCCTTTTGTTATAGCGTGGCCATTTTGAATCAGACTTTTCTATACCGTTGTATGTGGTTGAATACAATAAAATTACAGGTGTTATTAGAGATGTATGTTTTTTTATATGTTATTCATATTACAAAAATATTGTGATTTTTGTTGTATTTAAATGAACTCTTTATTATTACATTTCTTATCTGAAATGCCGGCTGCAATAACCCTGCCACGTGCTCTCCCCATACATATGATATGTGTGTTCATTCCCAGTATAATGTTGTCTGTTTTACCCTACTGAAACAACGTGCTAACTAAATATCTTTGCATCCCAGATAACTTAATTATCATCTATTATTATTATTATTATTATTATTATTATTATTATGATTATTATGATTATTATGATTATGATTATGATTATTATTATTATTATTATTATGATTATTATTATTATTATTATTATTATTATGATTATTATTATTATTATTATTATTATTGTTATGATGATGATGATGATTATTATTATTAATATTATTATTAATATTATTGTTTATTTATTTATTTATTTATTTATTTTATTTTTTATTTTTTAGCAGACGCCCTTATCTAGGGCGACTTACAGTTGTTACAAGATATCACATTATACACATTATACATTATTTCACATTATACAGATATCACATTATATATATTTTTTAATCTTATTAAATATATTCCATAGATTTCTACCAATGCAGTATTACCCGCTAGCTGTTAAGATGGCCGCCTAGCTTAAGCGATTAAGGTTAAATAATAGAAGCTATTATACAGACCTGTTTTACCGAACACTAACTCCGGTGCAAAAAATGCCTGTTTCATCAAAAATTGTTGTTTCTAATTTGTAATTCAAAGACTGTTCAGTACGTAAAAATAAAAGCATGTTACCTTGTCATCCTTGCGCGCAAATTCCTTATAGTCCACAGCGTATTTATGTGCAATCCGGAACTGAGCCGGATATGACCTGACTTGTGGCCTCCGGTTAAGCTTTTAAAGAATATCTTTTAATATATTTTATTTTACTATTTTAAATACATATAAAAACACCTGTATTTATTATATATATATATATATATATATATTGTGGCAGACGCGGGAGGGAGCGAAACAGAACTACATCCCCCAGAATGCCACGGGACTGAGCCAGGAAGAGGTTTAACAGTTAAACAGCTTAGCCGTCCGATGTTAGTTAGTACTGAAATAAAAAGTTTAGTTACTACTCCATGTGGGAGTTTTTGTGTTTTGTTTATTTTTGTAAATAATAAAAGTGTGCAATGACGCTAAACTTTACGTTCTGTGTCTGGGTCTGCTGTGTGAAAATAAACCAGAGCCGTAGGGCTCCGTTACAGTATACATCTGCATCTTGTGAAGCGCGTTGTGATGGTGGTCCACTATGAAAGGCGCTATATAAAATAAAGATTGATTGATTGATTTTGGGATGCATTAAATAGGCAGTGCACCAACATTTTTTCCCCTGAAAATAATACAATTAATTATGAATTTAAATACAATAATCTTTTTTTTTTTTTTTTTTTTTTTTTTATGAATAATATATTTATAATATACAGCTGTAATAACTAAGGCTGGGATCAAGTCACGATGGTCATGGGAGTCATGGATTCTTTGATTTTTGTTGAATTTCTGGAGCATCACTTATCCAGTTGTCATCAAACTTGGTATTACAATTATTGACCTAGAGTTGAAGATGTGTTAATTAAGGTTATAATCAACTCCTGCCGGTATATTGTTCACATTGTTTTCTGTGTTAAGATGTTGTTCAAATTTGGAGCTACAGAAATGTACAATGCGGGTTTGAAATAATTCACTAGCCCTGCTACACTAGTATTGATTCCCTTGCTATTCTTTGTTGTTGTTATTAGTATGATGGGTAAAGCCATGTTTAAAATGATTGATTTGTTATTTTTAGCTCTCTTTAGATATTGCAGTTATATTAAGTGATTAAGCTTAACTCATGAAGGCACAGGGCAGTTAGTGTAAGCTGTTGAATTCTGATGTGATTTATTGCTAAATTCATATTCATTTCCAAGCCAAGTACAATGTAAGCCTGTCGGGTGATAAAGGGACATTACTGGTTAAAATTCAAATGTGAGCAATGGAACAAATGCTTTGTCTGTCTGTCTCCACTCCAGAGAGACTGTCTCTGTCTGTCTCCGCTCCAGGGAGGCTGTCTCTGTCTGTCTCCGCTCCAGGGAGGCTGTCTCTATCTCTAACTCCGCTCCAGGGAGACTGTCTCTGTCTGTATCCACTCCAGGGAGGCTGTCTCTATCTCTAACTCCGCTCCAGGGAGGCTGTCTCTGTCTGTCTCCGCTCCAGGGAGACTGTCTCTATCTCTAACTCCACTCCAGGGAGGCTGTCGCTGTCTGTCTCCACTCCAGGGAGGCTGTCTCTATCTCTAACTCCGCTCCAGGGAGGCTGTCTCTGTCTGTCTCCGCTCCAGGGAGACTGTCTCTATCTCTAACTCCGCTCCAGGGAGACTGTCTCTGTCTGTATCCACTCCAGGGAGGCTGTCTCTGTCTCTGTCTCCGCTCCAGAGAGACTGTCTCTGTCTGTATCCACTCCAGGGAGGCTGTCTCTGTCTCTGTCTCCGCTCCAGAGAGACTGTCTCTGTCTGTCTCCGCTCCAGGGAGGCTGTCTCTGTCTGTCTCCGCTCCAGGGAGGCTGTCTCTATCTCTAACTCCGCTCCAGGGAGGCTGTCTCTGTCTGTCTCCGCTCCAGGGAGACTGTCTCTATCTCTAACTCCGCTCCAGGGAGGCTGTCTCTGTCTGTCTCCACTCCAGGGAGGCTGTCTCTATCTCTAACTCCACTCCAGGGAGGCTGTCGCTGTCTGTCTCCACTCCAGGGAGGCTGTCTCTATCTCTAACTCCACTCCAGGGAGGCTGTCGCTGTCTGTCTCCACTCCAGGGAGGCTGTCTCTATCTCTAACTCCACTCCAGGGAGGCTGTCGCTGTCTGTCTCCGCTCCAGGGAGGCGGTCTGTCTCTGTCTCCACTCCAGGGAGGCTGTCTGTCTCTGTCTCCACTCCAGGGAGGCTGTCTGTCTCTGTCTGCCTGTCTGTCTGTCTCCGCTCTTTGTCTTTATTTGCAGTCAAGTGAAGCAAGATGCTGGCAGCATACAGACACGCTTCTTTAGGTCTGTCCTTCACACGCAGCTCACACACAAGGTGTAACACACGGATTGTCACCCAGGTAAACAAGGTGCTGTTCAATGATTTTGGAAACACTTTGACCTTCAACCTCCAGGCCTTGGCACTGAACACCAGAACAATCACATGTTCCTGAAGCTCTCACAAGAGAAGTAGAGGCGATGATCAGATATGGATAAACTCTTGTACACTTAAAGTTGGGTTCAGCTTTGGGTGCTATTGAGCACATTCATGTGCGGAATGAAAATCAATAATGACAGACATCAGAAACAGGCCAACAGTGTGCTTTGCTTTTCTCTAAATAGCAGTAGAACTGATGATCCAATTTCAATACAATTTTGCACAAATACACAGTAAAGTACACATGTGTTTCCTATTAAAAATGAACAGTGGTGATTTTACTAAAACATCTTTAGTATGCTTCTCCTTATAACAGGGCGCCCCGTAATTAATACCAGGAGAGCTTCAAGAGCCAGACCACACCCTGCCTCAAAATCTACAAGTCAATATCAAGGGAAGTGTTTTCTATATTACTTTTAACAATGTATGTATTATTTTACTGCTGTTTACTGAGAAATAAAATGTAAAAAAAGAAGAGTTTTTGTTGCGAGTGTGTTTTGTGTGCCTGGTATTAATGTTGCAGGGGTAGGGGCTCCAGGACTGAAGAGACATTGTGCTTTACAGTGAGATTGTTTGGGGGTCAATCACATTGATTAGTGATTCATGGTAAAGATGAGGTTTCTGTGTTGATGCTCTGTTCAGAGACAACGTGCAAATAATGCTGCTGCTTCTCCCACACCTCCAACACATTCATCTGCTGCTCAACACAGCACTGAACCCCAAAAACACAACCTGGACCTGCTAACGATGTCCTATCACCCCCCTCTCTATCCATCCAGTACCGCTGTCAGAAAATATATGTCCGTCTGTCCCCTAGTATTTCTACTCCATGTATGTTTTTTTTGCATGTAAGTCTACATCCAGGCACTTTCAACTGAAACCTTAATTTTAAGTTCACTTTCTCAAACCCCAACCCTAAACGTGTACCCTGCAGTCCCCTCTGACAGGTCCAGTCTCACCTACAATAATATATGAGAACAGCCTGCAAACATTGCTCCTGTTTACCAGCATCGAGAGGAACGGTAGTTCCTCACGCAAGTTACAGAGAAGCGTGAGAACTGCCAGTGACTCTCTCTATACAGCACGGATAGTTTACGTGTGGTCAGGGTACTGGAACAGCAGAAGTAAATCAGCCAGAAGCACCATTTCACTTTTAATTTGTAGTTCCCAACACTCTTAGGTGAAATGTAGAAAATAAAAGTCAATACCTGTCATACAGTAAGAGAAATGAGTCGCCAAAGGAAGGTATAAATGTCCATCTCCTCCTTTTTCTCCCAATGTATTTTTTGCAGACCCCCAGGCACTTTTATCCATGTATATGTATATCTGAAACAAAAACACATTGCAAATGTGAAAAAACGGCAAGTTATCAAAACTACCCAGCCATTTAAATAGAGATATCAAAAACTCAAGTCAAGTTTCAAGAAACTATAGGCACAGCTGTAAAACTGATGAGGGACAAGGTTGTCCCAATTGTTTCTACGAACTTGGCTTGTTTTTTTCATGCATTTGATCTGCTTTTACTGTGCCTGAAAAACACAAGCCAAGTTAGTAGAAACAATTGGGGCAACCTTGGCCCCCATCGGTTTTACAGTTGTGCCTATTTGCTTGGTGCTGGGCAAGGTTGCCCCAGAGGTTTTTGGCAACTTGGCTTGTGTTTTTGATATCTCTACTTTAAATGGTTGGGCACTTTTGATAACTTGATGTTTTTTCACATTTCCAAATTGTTTTTGTTTCAGATTACATATACACTGCCCACCTAGCAGGGTATTACACAGGTAAGAGATTACAGATACAGAACCCACCTAGCAGGGTATTACACAGGTAAGAGGTTACAGATACAGAACCCACCTAGCAGGGTATTACACAGGTAAGAGATTACAGATACAGAGCCCACCTAGCAGGGTATTACACAGGTAAGAGGTTACAGATACAGAGCCCACCTAGCAGGGTACTACACAGGTAAGAGATTACAGATACAGAACCCACCTAGCAGGGTATTACACAGGTAAGAGATTACAGATACAGAGCCCATCTAGCAGGGTATTACACAGGTAAGAGATTACAGATACAGAACCCACCTAGCAGGGTATTACACAGGTAAGAGATTACAGATACAGAGCCCACCTAGCAGGGTATTACACAGGTAAGAGATTACAGATACAGAACCCATCTAGCAGGGTATTACACAGGTAAGAGGTTACAGATACAGAACCCATCTAGCAGGGTATTACACAGGTAAGAGATTACAGATACAGAGCCCACCTAGCAGGGTATTACACAGGTAAGAGGTTACAGATACAGAGCCCACCTAGCAGGGTATTACACAGGTAAGAGATTACAGATACAGAACCCACCTAGCAGGGTACTACACAGGTAAGAGATTACATATACAGAACCCACCTAGCAGGGTATTGCACAGGTAAGAGATTACAGATACAGAACCCACCTAGCAGGGTACTACACAGGTAAGAGATTACAGATACAGAACCCACCTAGCAGGGTATTACACAGGTAAGAGATTATATATCAAACAAGTAGATGATATACAAGTGCCTACAATGTTCTCAACATGCTTTACAATACAGCCTTTCAGAGCATCTGTGGCCTTCAGAAAGATCACGCGGTCATTGAAATACAACAACAATTCACTTTCTATAGCGCTTCACACACGCACACGCGCACCCACACACGCACACACAGTCCCTGTTTTTCACTCTGGAAATCTGGTAATCTTATTATTAGTGCAGGACTAATGAGGGCCTTCTATTAGCTCTGTACCAAAGCCTGTTACCAAAGTTCTGTCTGGCCCATAATGATTTAAACTAACTTGCAGCTTTTATATAGTACAGAATATATGCCAGGGATGTCAAGCATGTGTATAACAAATACCTGTCATGTGAAGGGCAGCTCATGTATGGGAGGGAAAAAAGTGTGCTACACATCACAGGTGTTTATAATTGTCTTTCAAACTCAACCTGTATATACAGTAATAGACTAAAGCAGACAAAATGGACCACCTTAGTCCACAGGTTAACTTTCCAAAGCCATATTGATTTTTTAAATGATTATTATTATTATTATTATTATTATTATTATTATTATTAAAACTTTATGGAACACATAACATGTGTAAAGTAAATCCAATACACATCACGACATTACATTAATAACTTATAAGCTATGAGAAATTCTAATTATTGTAAATAATGGGAAATAATAATAATCACATACTGTAATGGACATTTTGGAAGTCGACGTCATTCTTGGAAGTGGTCTATACTTTACACTGAGGAGCTTGAGCAGTGACGTATGCCACCTGCCCTCCTATCTGAAGCCGCTGTCTTGTCTCCGGGCCGCCGCTGGCCAATAAGGACGCGGCGAACGTGGTGCCGGGGCGAGAGAGTGAGAGCGTCGCGCGGAACAGAACCGCTCGAGAGAGCCCCCTTCCAAATGTAACGGCCGCGCTCGAGCTCGGCCAGCCTTCGACGAAGAAGACGAGAGAGCAGGAGGAGAGAGTGAATCATGGTACTCAAAACTGATTAATTATCATCAATAACAGCACAAGCGACGTAAAATCCGACCAAAATTAAGAACCCGTATTATAATTCGAATAATTCATGGAGGTAAGTCATTTCGGAGGCTGTGTGTAGAGTTTAGACTTAGTTACCAAAGCTACTCTCAAAAAAATGTGGCCTCGGATTTTTTTTTTTTTAAATGAGAAAGTAAATGGCAAATATTTGTTATGTAATGTACAGAAGTAAATAAGTGAATTTGAATGAATATATTTAGTTCATGCTGACATATTTACCAAAGACAGTACATTTCTCTCGAGAATTGTATTTTTTTTATATTGGAGTATTGCAAATACTGTATAAGTAACGGTATACGATATGATAACACAGTCATTCAGAGATTAAAGTAGAAACGCTTTGTGATTTTAGATATTTAAATACCAGCGTATGAGTCGAGCGTTGTCACAGTTTTGCTCTGGTCAGATATAGTGTAGCACGTGTGGCCTACCAGTAGCAACTACCAGTCACAAGAGTAGAGGAGTACTTGGAAAAGTCAGCGGTGGGTTACTGCAACTCTACATGCATGCAGATTTTTTTTGCAAGGTATAAACAGTGATTGATAGTTTAATGTTTGTATTGTTAACATTTTTTATTTGGTCTTTTACTAGCCTAAAAGTGTGCTGAAAAGCACAAACCGTTATTACACTGGTCCAAGCAGTGGAAGCATGTCTCTCGATGTATTTAACAATGCAATGGCAAGCTCGGATTCTTTCTTCACGCCCTATAAATTACAGGTAAGATGACTTTTTCATTATTGCGCAGTTCAATAAACAGGGCTATTGTAAACATATTGGGTCAACTGCAGCGTACCAGTGCTTTAGTTCACATCAAGTGAACTAGTAATGCGGACTAGAAAATCCTGCAAATCTGTAATAACTTGATTGCAGCGTACCAAGCAGATGGACAAAAGTTTAGCATCACACTAAACCATTTTGCTTCATAACGTTGAATGAAACCTGCTCAGTCATGTTACGTTAATATATTAAATTGCATCGTGCTTAGTATTTTTTCTATATACTTTGAAATTGAAAAATGTGACATTTCAAAATCTAACATGAAATACCGACTTCCGGTAGACTTTTGCGACATCATTTTGTAGTTGATTACATGATTTAAATTAAAGATCTAAATGATGTTCATATAGTTATGTCTCGATCATAAAATTCTAGGTGATGCAAAGCTTTTGGCCATAGCGTGGGTGAAAGTGTTCCATCAAAATGGCTTCCAGGTCCGTTCATATTTGAAATGCCACACACAATGGTGGGGGGCAGGGCGGGGGTCTGCTGTGTGCAAAGTGCCGAGCAGCGAATCCTGCTACTTTCGAAGCTCCATCAGTGATATAAAAATAAACGATTTTTAGATCAGCGAACTCCATCTATCAACATGCGTGCAGTTTATGACACAGGAGCGCTGCTGTTAAGATATCGCAGCCGCACTCGCACTTCCAAAGCAGTGAAATGGCTTGTACTGTGATTAATGCAAGCGCCGTTTTCAACGTGAATGGCTGCAGAAACACGACTTTTCAAGAGGTCAGCAACAGCATGTAAACGTATCTGTTTGCCAGCAAGACCAAAACAGTCGTGCCTGCCTGATTATTATTATTATTTATTTATTTCTTAGCAGACATTATACAGATATCACATTATTTTTACATACAATTACCCATTTACACAGATGGGTTTTTACTGGAGCAATCTAGGTAAAGTACCTTGCTCAAGGGTACAACAGCAGTGTCCCCCCACCTGGGATTGAACCCACAACCCTCCGGTCAAGAGTCCAGAGCCCTAACCACTACTCCACACTGCTGCCTGATCCATCCATTGGTGATCCATTCGTTTTGAACTGGAGAGAGAGAGTGACAGATCGAGACAGAAATGCGTACTATTTGTTTAGTTTGAAGTGTATACTTACCGTTAAAGTGCAGTACAAGTCTTGAAACGTAAACCACAGCTCCAGCACCTTCATTTTAAAAACACTACATTTTTTAAACGTCATCTTTACTTTTATATGAATAATGTACGTCAATATATAACTTTTCAAGCTATTATGCGTGACATTTTATTTACTTATTTTAACTAGCGCTAATTATTTTTCAAATAACGTTACTTAACATATTAACAGTATAGATTGCGTAGTAATTTTTCTTTTTTTGTTCTTCAGAAACACAAGGTCAGTATACAAATACTGTGGTTGTGCTGAATTGTAAATCATAAAACATATTGACCCCCTCATTAAAGAAAATTCTTGTTATTTATTTCTTAGCAGATGCCTTTATCCAGGGCAACTTACAACTGTTACAAGATATCACATTATTTTTACATACAATCACCCATTTATACAGTTTGGTTTTTACTAGAGCAATCTAGGTAAAGTACCTTGCTCAAGGGTACAGCAGCAGTGTCCCCCACCTGGGATTGAACCCACAACCCTCCAGTCAAGAGTTCAGAGGCCTAACTCCACACTGCTGCCCCATATCCCTAGAAAATGTTGGTAGGGAGCCAAATTGGTCCAAAATCAGTAAGTACTGGAGCAAACATTGCATTTAAATGCTTGTAACTAGCTACATGTGAATTTCTTTTTCTACAAAGTCAAGTTCAAATGCTCTTCTGAAAGTGCTCCAAAGTGGTTCAGAATGCCCGGCCTAAAGATTGGTTTGCCCCAGGAGTTTCAGTCAAAATGATCATTGGGCACTTTCACCCATGCCATCGCTGCATAAACCCTTCTTTACTAATCCGATCTGCGGAATTCAGCGTCAAATATATAAAGGGATCCCTGTACAAAAAGAAAGACGCATTTTTATTACATCAGACATATTTAAGTAAAAAATTAATTTCATGTCTTTTTGCGCACATTTCAAACTGGCAGATCATACACGACATTGCTGCATATTGTGTGATAATAGACCATTCGTTGTCTATAGTTAAAGCATATTCATTTAAATGTTATTGCGTTAAACTGAAAACGGTAGCATATATATATATATATATATATATATATATATATATATATATATATATGTGACCTTATTGTGCAAGACTTTATTCTCACAGATGTGACGGACATAAGAAATGTACAGAATAACGTTTTCAGATAATGTACTAGTCATTTCAGGGGAAAAATGCAGCTGTCTCTGCAAAACATTTTAGGCAGTAAATGCTTTGGACGAGCAAGCGTATTAAGCTAGTCTTATCTATGACAGTACTAAGTTAATCCACTTGAACAGGATCATCACAGATTACATTTGGTACGTTGCAATTGACCCATAATGTCTGCAAAGTTTTTAAATAGTTCCAGGCAGAAGTATGTTTTTGTTATTTTACTGACAAAGATTTTTTGTGATAATACATTAACCATATAAATATCCCTACCCTATTCAAATTCACTGTTTCTGCTTTAACTATTATTAAGTTGTTTTTCATTGCACATTTATTTAATTCTCTCAAAAAAAATTAAATAAATAATGTATACAGGCATGTTTCTGTGGAAGGTTAACTGCAATATAATATTGACTTCCTGGTAACCCTTAACAATGAGTGGTAAGAATTTAAATGCAATTACACTATTAAAACATATTTCCTATTTAATTTTATTTGTAATTAATGATTCATTTCACACATGTAGATGTGAAAGAGAGAGCGATAAGACTCCCATTGAGTATCAGTTTGATTTTACTGAGAGCTTAATTAACCGTAGTTCATAGGTAACAAGCTCAGGTGAGTCTCAATAAAACCTTGGATGACTTAAACTGCTATGAAATGTAAATATTTTTCATCCCTTTATCTAGAGCCTTATTTAAATAAACAGTGTATGAACATGTATGTGTTAAAGTATAACTATTCAGAGTTTTAATTTCAGTATGTTTATTTATCAAGGCAAATCAGGCTGCTGATAACTTAGACCCACTTCAGCCGTTCACGTCTCCACTGGCTTCTGCTGATTTTTCAATGCCTATTGAATCTCCCCTGCCCTACGCTCCTTGGTCGACGCAAGAAGATGAATACAAGCAGTTTGGTTGTTCTCAGAGCTATATCAAGAACAGGTACCTCAGCGATCCATTTTTCTTTCACAAAATGTTTAGATTATTGTTTACTGGATTTGCTCTTATCAACACCCCCAATTTAGTCATGGCCCTCCACCCACCCGACTCAAATATGGCAAAGTGGCATCAGTACAAGCTTGTAGATCATCACTGACTGTAAACACATGGGTGAAATCCGTCAAAATGAACTCTTCCTGGTCCATTCCTAGGATTCATGTAGAAATGTAATAAAAATCGGGGGGGGGGGGGAGTGTATATATACATATATGTGTATATTTTTTTATCGTGGTAAACTAAAATGTTTTCGCATGTATTTGATTTTTGTGACCTTTTACAGTTTTATTTTTCTCCTGTTGAACTGTTACTTGATTGAGACCATAGGCGCCTAATCCATAAGGCACAGGGGAGACAAACTATATATTTTTTTCCTGTATGTTTTTTTTCTGTATGTATAGATACTATTATTCTGTGTTTTGTTATGGTTTTGCCTTTAAACTGTTTAAATTGTAATACAAACAAACGGAAAGTCATTCAGAAGACGCCAGAAGTCCAACATTGATAAATTTTAAAAAACACACAATGAAACTCACCCTACAAGAACATTGGTTTGACCCATAGTCCACACTCCACTATTTACAACAGCTTACGTTGGCAGCGGTGTACCGAGGATGCTGGGCAGATTGTGGAAACTACAGAAATGATGAATTAAATATAGGCTAGGTAGTTGTTAGTTTAGTTTGTTTTTATTCTCTATTAATAAATGATATGCATTTAAATAAGAAAGTTAGTAGGTTCATGTTGCTGTGTTCAACACCAACTTTAAATAAATTGTTGTTACTGTTATTAAACACTAGTAACTAGTAATAATTTGAAGCTGTGGTTTTTCAAAATACCAGAAGACTGTTTTTATTTTAGTGAAGTAGGCTAGAATGTTATGGGTTTTTTTTTTTCATTAAAAACGTGCCGTACGTTGCCGGTTCGAGTCCAGGCTATTCCACTACCGATCGTGGACGGGAGCTCCCAAGGGGCGGCGCACAATTGGCTGTGCACCACCCGGGGGGGGGGGGAGCTTAGGTTGGCCAGGGTGTCCTCGGGCACCAGCGACCCCTGTAGTCTGGCTGGGTGCCTGTGGGCTTGCCTGTAATCTGCCCAGAACTGCGTTGTCCTCCGACGCTGTAGCTCTGAGGCGGCTGCATCGTGGGTCTGCAGTGTAAAAAGAAGCGGTCGATGACACTTCGGAGGACAGCGTGTGTTCATCTTCGCCACTCCCGAGTCAGCTCGGGGATGGTAGCAGTGAGCTGAGCCTAAAAATAATTGGCTATTCTAAATTGGGAGAAAATTATAATTAGAACAATTGACGACTATTGAAATACACAAGTAAACAATACGCGTATCAATGCCCCAGAAGCAGCTTACATTATTGTTTAAAGTTATTTTATTATGGGAAAACTTTGCTCTCTAACTCAATAGACCATATTTAGAAGCAATCACAAAAGCAGAGACACAATTTCTTAGACGAATAATAAAACAAGAAACAACTCTTGACTGGTCCTTCCTGCAACTACGTTTATGCAGTTAAATATATACTACTGAAATTGTTTTATTCAGCAAAAAAAAAAATAATAATATAATATTTGCATTTGCATCAGAATGAAGTCTTTTATTTATATAGTAAACCAGTGCTTCTGACATTTTGAACGGTCTTACTTAGGGAATACTTACCTTTAGAAGAACAGTGCTTCTTTGTTTGTTTAACCCTTTCCTTTAATAAACTGTATGTGGGAGTTCTAGGTGCAGCACTGTGGTGCTGCTTGCATGTATTTGTAATTAATGCATGCTCAGTAAGTACATAGTGAAAATGTTATGCTGAAAATGCTAGGCCCAATGTTGTCAGTTTCCAATTACAATAACTGTAACATTTAAAAAACTATGTTTGTTAACTAACCTCATGTGTGGTTTTGTCAGGTTGATCCATCTGGTAAAATGACAAGTTCAATTTTGCTTCTGAAAGTAGTCCAAAATGGCTCAAAATGCATCTGAGGGCATGTACCCCAGAGCTTCGGGGGGCCTGACCCTCGGCCAAAAGATTGATTTTGCCCCAGGTGATTGAGTCAAAATGATCATTGGCCACTTTCACCCATATAAACACAAACCTTAAATGAAAAAAAAAAAAAAGCTGCCGTCTACTAAGTTATATACTTCCCAGGCTGGACTGCTTGCAGGCTTCAATAACTTGATCTGCTGCTAGATTTAGCGACAACAGGACCAGAGGTTGCCTGTTGATCTTCAGTCCTATGAGTGTAAAATTGATTCAATTTGATGTAAAAAAAATACACTTTATTTGCAATAAAACTGTCTTCTGAACCGAACAGCTGTAGAATTAATGCAATTGTCATTTTTTACATTGACGTGCAATGGTGAAGATCTGAAACCATACATTGTCATGCATTCCTAAATAATTCTTAAAATTTGTATTTTTAATATAATATATTCAGAGAAAACTAGAATGCATTGAAGGTGGCTCAATTTGTTTAGTTGTTTAGTGTATCTGTACTTTCAACATTATTTGTCTTTTCCTGTTTAGGACTTTGCTCGATGGAAATGAATGTGGCAGTGAAGCAGACCTTTATGGATTGGTGTCAAACATTCTGGAAGAACCAGATAAAACAGAAACCTTCTTTGCTGAAGGGTTAGTCAGTCATTTTCTGCAATCTTTATATTTATAAAATGCGTCTGCTTTCTGAAACCGAAATGAACTTATACCTTTATTCTTTCATTTTTGTAGGAGTGCTTCCTCCAATTTAAAATCAATATGGTCATCAGACTCAAAGAGGGAGGTCAGCAAGCAAGACTTTCATACTGAAACTAAAAAGCCATTAATTTCATCCTATCCACAACACTCATTGTGCCCAGAGCCATTCACCAGAGCCAAGAGTCAGTACCTGAACGATGGCTATCTAGGATCACAGCAGAAGACTGATGAGCTTTATCAGAGATTTAACAGTTTTGATCTTACAGATCAGTGGCTCTTTCCTTCCAGTGATGGAGATACTGACCCTTACTCTTTGCAGACCCAGGAAAGTCACCAGAGTGTCTCCTATGCGGGTAATTCTTTCATGCTGCAGAGCAGACTGCCCAGTACATTGAAGGAATCAGAGAGGTCTGATGTTCATACATATAGAAAAGATACTGGGTTCAGCAGCACTGATTTACTGCCTGATCAGACAGCAGATATCGCCTCATCTCGTTTTCTGCCAAACAAGATTGATGATGAGTTCAGTGGTCCTTACTCTGAATTCTCTCAGTACAGTAGAGTCAAACAAAGTAAATTCATGCAATTTTCATTGCAAGAAGGGAAGAGAATGGCCAACAAGCCTGCAGTACCAACTATTGAACTGGATTATTTCAGTAAGGGGTCCCAAGCAAAGCAGACAGGACCGAAACGATTTGAAGACCAGATTTCAGACCAGCAGAATTTTAAATATCCCAAACCCTTTGCTGCTGACACTCAAGAAAAGCAGTTTAAAAAAGAGATAATGTTGGGCAATGACTTTGGATTGAAAAGCACACCTGATTGTGGATTCAAGACACAAACACTAGGTAATGATTATGGTAAGAAACAGTTATCAGAATTTAATCCACAGCATGCTGAATATTTCAAGCCACCAAGTACTCTGTCTGGTTCAGTGTACACAGGTGGTTCTTTCCAAAGCAGACAAGCCTGGTCAAGCATCCAGAAATGTAGTAATGTCACAACATATCAGAACCAAGGCAGCCAGTATCAGAATCAAGGGAATCAGTTTCAGAATCAAGGAAACCAGCCAAAGCCAAACAGCCAGGTGCCCAGTCTTTCAAAAATGCTGTCGCATTCCTTGTCAGAGTTTGTACCACAAGCTGCCCAGCAGTCTCCAAGGAGCATCTCTTACTTCCCAGAGTACAGCCAGGATGAAGATTCCAAGTTCTGTGGCACAGAGTTCACCTACAAAAGCACCAGCCAGGGTCAGTCAGCTGCTAATATAGAAGGAATTAGTAAAGCAATTGGAGAAAGTGAGATGCAAATACAGTCTGATAAGAAAACAAAGCAAGGGAGTCTCCTCTGTGAGGGATTGACTTCTCAACGATACAGTGCCTACGACATTCCTGGGAAACAGAACCCATCGAGGAAGAACCCAGGCGAGGGGGAGAATAGACAGGGCTTGTTGAAGAATCCCTATCTTGATTTTCTAGAAGGTTATTACAGCCCTCAAAGGCAAGCTGGTGGAGACAACAGCTTAAATAGCCATGGAAAAAAACCTCCAAATTTGTGCTTACCTTATCTGTATGCAACAGCTGACACCAGGCAAAACACCAGCCACCTGCAACTTGGCCCAGGGAGTTTTCCCTCGAGGTCCAACCATCCTTACAGCAATTCTGTTACACCTATGAATCTGAATGAGCTGCTTCCAGTTGATGAGTTCAATCACTTTTACCCCTATTTTAATGATTTTCTTTGTGGGGATATGCCTTTTCCCAGCATAGCGCCACCTGTTAGATTCCCCAGACTGCTAAAGAACCGCAGCGGGCCTGCAAATGAACTTCATGTTCGGCTGGAGGAGTGTTATGAACAGTGGAGAGCATTAGAAAAGGAAAGAAAAAAGGTATTTTTCATATTCCAGTTATGATGTTTTATTTCATTGTTTAAGAAGGAAATGTAGCTCTTTACATCAAAATACAATTTGCACAACTTTTAAACAGAATTAGTAACAAACAAGTTAGTTAGAAAACTAGTGACATTTAAACAGGGAATCCTTAGAATTTAGTTTTTTCGAAAATGTTCTTAATCATATTCCAAACAGGACCTCTCTAACACTTTATGTTTAATTTCGTGATCCAAGCAGCACATGTGTATTTTCTGTTAATACAAATGCCACAGTTTTTATTACCTAAAGCATTTTCACTGAATACACTGTGGTTGTGTTTTGTACAGACCGAGTGTATTCTGGCAAAGAGCCATCCTGGAAAACGAGTGTCAAGTGCCAACAGCAGTTCCGCTCCGAGGCTCCCCTCTAACCCTTCACGGGTCGATCGACTGATTGTGGATCAGCTACGGGAGCAAGCCAGGGTATGTATTCACAGTGAATCTGTAGGGCCCTATGAAATCCGTTTTATTAATCTGAATTTTTGGATTTACTTTTTCCTGATTTGGGATTTTTCGGTTTTAAAAATCTGTAATTTGTTAGTTTGTTTGTTTTTGATACATTGACAGCAGTGATGAAGCTAGAAATGCATGAAAAAATTTAACAAAAAAAAACCCTTTCTAAACGGTTTAAATCAAAGTGCTATCAGAAAAAAAGGTACAAATTGGCACAATGTAATAAAATCAAACTAGGAACATTGTAAATTTAAAAAAAAAATCAAAATGTAGGCTTTTTTAGTAGTTTTTCTTTTCAACACAAGCTGAAATATAACTTTTCAAGATTTTCATTAATAATTAATGACAAACAATGTAAATAAAAGCCTAACTATTTTGATTTAGTCTAATATAATAAAAAGGCACTTAGTAACATCTCCCAGAGGACTTTGGTGGCTGAGAGGTGCAAAAATAGTTATTTCATGCGTTCCCATGATGTGTGTTTCTTGAAGCCTCTTGTCAAACAAACACTGTGCTATTTCAATGTAATTTTTAAAATACGTACATATATATATTTTGTTTGTTTAAACTGATTTTGTGGTAATGTACTGAAAAGCCTAATTCGTTTTTTTTTCTTTGAATTTCGCGATTCCGTCCGAGGTCTCCACAACGCGGATTTCATAGAGCCCTAAATCTGTTTTTAATTTAGTCTCTGTTCGAGTTTTTACTGTATATTTTGAGTTTGCTAGCATGATTATCTCAGTTTTATGTATTAGCTAGCATAATTATGTGTTTAATTGTAATTTCCATTTTTGCTATAAAATTAACTCAATTGACGTACAGGTGTACTGTTTTGTTGGGATAAATGTGTCTTAGGAATTCAATTATCCCAGTATAGATGAATGCGTCTGGTTTTCTTTAGGTTGTGGCTCTGCTGGGAAAAATGGAGCGTCTGCGCAGCTTCCCTCTCCACGCCAACATTTCTACAGCACTGGATAGACACCTGGAAGCCATTTACATCACACAAGCACGGAGAAAAGATGAAATTATCAACACATCCAATCGCCAGCGACAAGGAGCACCTCGGTGTCAGGAGGACAGAGGTGACAAGGCATTCGTATTCTGTATGAACAAAAAGAAAAGTACATCTGTATGGCCTTTTAAAACCTTATCATCAGTGATATTACAATAATGGTTTTGGTGGCATCATTATTTTTTTTTAAACCAAACTAGTTAAAAAGTCTGCAAAATTACCTTTTTTTTGGTGAATTTGGCCCAGTTTCTGCTTTTTCAATGCCAAGGGTTTTTTTAACTTGTTACTCTTTTATTAGATGTGCTAGGGCTGGCGGCAGCAGTAAAGGACATGAGTGCAGCTACAAGGAAATCTCGCACCGCACTCTGGTGTGCGCTGCAGATGACACTGCCAAAAACTGTGACAGGTAACAGAGAGGGACAGACAGACATGGAAAGCATATCACAGGGAATAGCAAGCTGTGGAGAGGAGAACTATGACAGTGTCTGCAGTACTATCAGAGAATAGAAAGAAGTGATCTGTTTGCAATCCAGGCAGACAGAACCTCAGTGTAAGAACAATTAAGACACATGATTTTATTATGCATAATATGAATATAAATAATCAGAAATTATCCATTACTTAAAATGTTAGTTCATGCTTGACGTTTTAAGTAAGTGAGGACTGAGGAGGTTAAATAACAAGTAAGGAAGCTGATGTTGCCTGCTGTGGTTTTAAATATTTATTCGATTTTGAATTTCATATTTCATGTACAGCACCTTATTTTTCCTATGTAATCCTGAATCTGATTAAACTCCAATAAGACATTTTTAAGGTAAATTCCACAGTGGCTGTTTGAACACTGCATTATTAATGCAACTAAGCTAATGGTCAGACAGATTCTAAGCCAAAATGAAAAGGTATACATTTAGTCATATTGTTGCCAGAAATAAATACATAAGTAGTCAAATTTAAAAACACCTGCAATTAAAAAAAAAAAAAAAATTATAGAATGCAGAAATTATTGAATCAGAGATTTTGGATATACTTTTTTTCTTTTGTAGTCTGGCAATACTGTGATAAAAGAAACACCTTTAAAATATAAACATGATTAAGCTGGTGTTCTTCAGAACGTACAATAAAAAAAAAGGAAATCTGCTGCACCAAGCTTCAGTACCTGGTGTTGTGATTGCCAGGAGTGTTCTTGCTTTAGTCACTGCACTAAAAGCTTGTTTAAACTTGCGGTTTGATTAATAATTTAGGTACTTGCCTTTATATTTAACCATTTGAAGAAATGCATTATTAATTTAAGTTAATTCATCTGCGAGGTGTCTGAATAATTCCTTTTTTTTGTGTGCTTGAGCTGAATTGAATTAGTGACACATTAAAATGCAGTGCAAGCTGTACACTTTAATTTAAATAGTGCAGGTGATTGTCAGTAGAAGTAATTTATTTAAAATAATTCTACATTACTATTTATTACAATATAAAAACTTATCAGATACAGGTTATGAAATTAAGATTTAACCAATGAGCAAGAAAGTACAGTTGTTACAGACAGTTATTTTTGGTTCCACAGCTGTAACAAGACTATAAATGAGTCCCCATGTTTCAAAAATTGTAAACATTGTTAGGATCTGTACTGGTTTATGTCTAAAGTAGTTTCTGTAATTTATTCTTATGCTTGTTATTTAGCAGTCCTGTTCAAATATGCATTGTGGAGCGTTCTCAATTTTAAAGCATACGACTTGCTCTGTTTAACTGCATGCCAACATTACTATTATTTGTGTGGCATCTGTGAAAAAAAGGTTACTCATAACTTACAGTGTAATATAACATGTTGCTATTATGTTGTGTCTCAGAGAATTCAGCAGTTCAGCATAGCTGTGCCTATAATGAATATGAAAACAAATTTCTGAAAGGTTAGAAATGTGATTGATGTACATTTTGAGTAATGTCGGGCACAAGGTTGAGTGTGTTATATAAAATCTGTATTTAGAATGATGGGAAGGAAGACTCAATTGGATGGCTGCAGTGTTGAATTGATTAATTAAACTGTAAGGAGCTAGTATAGCTATTTCTGAAATATAGGCAATTTCTGGATCCAGTCTTGAGAGTTGTATAATGTAGTGTTGCTCCTTTTCGTCTAATTAAAAATCTTATACAAAATAAAAACAACTTTGCATATGCAGTAGACCCCATACCCCATGTAAAGACCAGCTCACCAATAAGACCAATCTATTAATTAACTGTTATTTCAATCCCTGTTACCCAGTTTAAGTGATACGAACAGCAATGAATGAATCTAGCCCAATGCATTGAAACTACAGCTTATTCATGAGGATTGTCCTTGACAGTAGTCTTGCCCTATGTTATATCACTATGTTTACTGTAGGATTTCTTTAGATAAAAAAAAAGTTCTGTTGACACTGTTTGTCACTTATTAAAAAAAATGTGTCAAAGATGATTCTAAATGGAGTCCATATGTATGCCATCAGCCTTAGCCATGACCTGTACTTTTGACAAGTCCCTTTTTATCCTGGATACTCCTACAATGTAGTTGGAATTACAGAATATTTCATAAGATGAACACAATTGTGGTCTGGATACAAAAGGGGAATCTTGCAAACAAGTCTTCAGTTTGTCTTACAGTACCGGAATGCTCTCTGTAGAAGTGTTATTATTATTATTATTATTATTATTATTAAATCTCCTCCACATTGATTGCATGCAAAACAAGTGACAGTGAAAGGCCAACTCAATACAGTGCACGCAGATGGCTAAAGTTGCCACTGTAAAAGCGGGCCACACTAAAAAATTTAAAAAATGACTCAAATAGCAAATGCATTTTATTAGAAAACAAACAAAAAAACATACTGTGATGTTGCATAGTAATATGCCGTATCTACTCCACAATTTGCTTTTTGAGATTTTAAAATCTTTTAAAAATACACCTTTTGAAAGTGTTTTTTTTTTTGGAAAGTAGCCTTACAACAGCAATTTGTTTATATGTCTGTGTCCTGCAACCTATACGCAAGTCTGAGAAAAACACGTTTTTCAGAAGCAGCATATAAAAACAGTCCAGCAGCATGGTGCAAGTTGTTCTGTGTAGCAGCCTCTAAGTCACCATTGTCTATGTACGTAATTACGTTTGCACTGTTATATTCATTTTCAGCAGCAGTAGCGACATAGTTTCATTGAGCAGAAGAACAAAAAAAAAAATCAGCTGTGGGACAAAATGTCAATATGACAGGGGGCACAGAAAAGCATTTTTTATCTGTCCAGAACCAAGAAACAAACAAATTTAATCAATTTGCAAAGCTTGAGTATCTAACAAGACGCAGTGATTGTATCATAAACAGAAGACTGTTGAGGTAAAAGGTCTGAAAATTAAAAATATTGTGAGAAGGATTTTATTTAATTTAAAAAGAAATTACACCTAATTTGGCACATACTTCATAATTTCTAGTGAAAAACCCAAGTACAATGGTAACCCACATTTTCATCAAAACAAACAAATAACATGCTATTCTACAGTACCTGCATTAGCAGATTGCACTTGCCTTCAAGCAGTAACAAGTTACTTTATCTCACTCAAAGGTGGATGCCCCCAGGTAACAGACATGTGCTTCTGGTTGACTTTTTCCATTTTAATTGCCTGATAATATGCTTACAGATTAGCACTATATTGTTAAAAAAAAAAGCCTTTTATTGGAGGTGCAAACCCAATTTGTGTTAAAATACAGATAGATTGGGGGCTCCCAAGTGGCGCATCCAGTAAAAGCATTTGCGTAGAGTGCAGGATGCACCCTATAGTCTGGACATCGCCAGTTCGAGTCAAGGCTTTTCCTTTGCCGACCGAGGATGGGAGCTCCTAGGGGGCGGCGCCCAATTGGCCGAGTGCTGCACGTGGGGGAGGGAGGGTTAGGTCGGCCAGCGTGTCCTTGGCCCGACCCCTGTGGTCTGGCCGGGCGCCTGCGGGCTTGACTGCAAGATGCCCAGGGCTGCGTTGTCGTCCGACGCTGTAGCTCTGAGTGGCTGCATGGTGAGTCTGCAATATGTATTTTAAAAAAAAAGCGGGCGGCTAACGGCACATACTGCTGAGGACAGCGTGTTCATCTTCGCCCCTCCCGAGTCAGCACCTGGGTGGTAGCGGTGAGCTGAGCTAAACAAAACAAAATAATTGGACACTACTAAATTGGGGAGAAAATAACAAAAAAAAAAACTAATTGGCAACTACTAAAAAAAAAAAATACAGATATATGCTCTGTAGTTTACATTTCAATTGATGGGTGCATGGATTTGATAATTTGCTCTAACTAAAATGTTGTTTTTTTTTTCCCCTCAGAACAACTTTTATTCTGATTTACTGCTGATCTGAACATATCTTGTTCTAATAGTCTTGAATTACACTCCGCCCACTGCTCTTTGTGGTTTGTGGTTAGCATGGGCACTTTATAATAAAGGTAACTCATATGTTGACCCATGATGTCAACTTCCCTAATATCTGCAAAATACATAACATATTTGAAAAGGATTAAAATACAAGCCAAAATATGAGCCAAACTAAACAATGCTGGTGGCCACCAGGACCTCAGATTTTATATAGGTTAGGTGTACAAGTTCTGAATGTTTCTTACTGAACACGGATTGTTCAGTAAATATCTTAATCCATTATCGACAAAGCATATTACTTTATGTGAAAATTTTAAACCAAGTTCAGAAACACCCTTTTATCTCTTGCGCTCTCCTTTCTGAGTCCGTTTCTTTTCCTTGTCTTTCCTCTCCTGTTTGAGTAGTTTGTCCTTTTCCCTCTGCATCTTGTCCTGTTCTTTCTTCTTGTGGGAGTCCTCTCGAGCCTTTTCCCTGTCCACTTTCTTGGCATTCATCACGTCTTCTAGGTTTGTGTTTTTAAACAGAGCTGATTCAGAGTTAAAGGAATGAGTCACAGAAAGCAATAAACAAAAATGTCCACACCTGGCTCTAATTGTGCTTGAATGCTTTGCTACTAGACTTGAAGAATACTGCAGACTTCAAGAGGCTTTTTACACACTTTATCCAAAAGCTGTGTACTAGTAATGATGTGCAACACTGATTGAGTAATTGAGGTACTGTGTGTTTTGATGTAGCTAGCTGCCCTTCTTTCTTTTAAAGTATATGGTACTATCCTTAGGATTGTTTTGTAATCATTACTTAAAAGATATAGCACTGTTTATCAAAACATTTTGGGCATATACAGTTTTTTTTAATTAAATCTCTATTTTCTGTTACATTTAAATAAGAACTCACTATGATCGGTATGCCACAAAGACCCTTAGAAAGCTGTGAATCATGTTATGTTATGACACAACCAAAAAACCTTATTGTAATATATTTGAGTCCAACATAAAAAAAGGTTATTCCTATGAGATTTACATTTGCTCCAGTAACAAAGCCCCTGCAAAGGATACACTTGCTGGTGTCAAATGTACAGGCTGCTGCTCCACTCTCCTCTGGTCCTGCGTCTTCAGTGCTTGTGTTAAAGAAACTAGCAGAATTGATGGATTTATATACAGGGTCTCTATTCAAGTACAGTTCTGGCATATGTCAGCTTAAACACTGCAACCGTCCCCCAGAGCAGTTTCTAGGATCAGAGTTCAGCTTTACTCAACTGTAGCTGGTCTCGTCACTTAAGTATGAACCAGCCTTGAAAGTTCAATAAAACACAAACCTCCATTTATTACAACCCTATTCTAAACAAGTCTTTGGTTTGTTACTGATCTTTTTTTCTAGATTATAACTTGTTTTTTTTTACTATGACACAGGAAATAACAAAAAGTCTGTTATATACACCTTTAAATAATCTACATAAAGTGATTGATCTATGTACATCAGACTATAATTGCAAACCAAAAATACTAGGAAGTAGTATGAACAAAAACCTGGACTGGAAAAAAAAAAGAACGGCAGATAAAGGATATGCCTCATCATCTGTGATGTTGGCATACTGGGCGAGGAGTGCTGCCTTCCTCTTCTTTTCCTCCTCGGACACCTCTTTCTGCTTCACCACAATCTGGGCCTGCTTCTCAATAAGGCTAGCGATTGCCTGCACCTCCGCTGGAGACATACATGGGGATGGGGATGGGGGGAATCAGGGCACTGAATTTAAGCTATTACAATTTTATTAAACAGATTACTGGGTCTTAGACACACCCATTCATGATTTGCAGAGATCCATTCCAATTAGGCACACAGTAGAACAGGAAAATATCAAATCAAAGCATTCAGATTTACTAAACCTGCAATAAGATGCATTTGATATTCTAACTCTTTGCTAGTGAATTTAATCGTGCAATTCCCACTGTACTACTATAAATAAGGGAGATACATACCATCTACATGATCGTTCTTGGCTTTGGACCCAGCACTGCTGTCCAACCACTGTTTAATAATTTCTGTGCAGACATCTTCCAACGCATCTTCTTCCTGAAGGGACACAGAAGGGACATTTATAAGAACAGGAAGGAATAAAAGGTTATGGGAGGCTTGGTGGTCCAGTGGTTAAAGAAAGGAGCTCGATACCAGGAGGTTTCCAGTTCAATCACAGCCACTGACACTGTGTGTGACTCTAAGCAAGTCACCTTTGTGCTCCGTTCTTCGGATGAGAAGTAAAAACCGAGGTCCTACTGTAAGTTCACTCCCTAGTCTCTGTAAGTCACTTTGGTTAAAGGTGTCTGCTAAATGACATTGTTATTATTAAAAATAATAATAATACAGGGATGTTGCTGCTAAACACACAGATGAACACAGGTAAGAGGAGGATAGGACAAGGGTGTATCAAACATTCATATACCCCATAAGAATATACTGGACTGTTCACACTAGCGTTTCTAATTAAAGCTGTGCCATTTTAAATGAGTTAGTAGTCTTTAATATATAGCAGGTTTAACAAAGTATACCATTAGGGCTGCTTGCATATTTCCATATTACTGTTCCTGCTCATTATTTACCACGCTATATTAATACCTGCTTCTGAAAAACCTCGAGTGAGGTGGTTTTAGAATTGACCAAATCCCTGCCCAAACCTTTGACGTTTTTCGCAAACGGAAAACGTCAAATACAAAACCACACAGAAATAAAGCTGCACGCCTCCTCGTTTTTTAAAACCCGCACACTTCCCAAAAATTCAGCTTTTAGAAGCACGCTCAGAAGACTAAATCGGTTGTTTAAACAGGTAAAGGATTTCATATTGTTAAAAAGTAGAGGACACCTCCCTTTAAACATTCCTTCCAAACACTATCTCGATTGCTCGGGGTGACAGCTGATCTATTTTGGAGAAGCAGGTCTTAAGATTGATCCGTTTCCATCTTGGAAACGAGCGCAGTGGGGAGATCGTGACATCTGCGCAAGCACAGGAGCTATATTGGAACTGGAGTTAGGGGACACCAGCCGATGCTAACTATAGTCTATAGCACACAGTGTCAGTACCATAGGAGGGATGGCATTCTCATCCATGTGTGGAGTGGGTGCGGCACGTTATGGAGAACAGTTAATGCTCTAAGTTACCCTAATCATGAAAAAAAGTCACTTCTAGTCTACACAGTAACAACAACAAACCCGATGCATTAACATCAAATACACTTTGTAAAAGTTTTCGTGATCTTCTTGGTGGTGTTGTTGCTGCTGCTGTACTAGCCATGTAAATGCTCGAGTAACGAGAATCCTGTTATTAATATTATTTTACACAGCGTGAACACCAAGCCGCCTCCAGAACTGCAAAAGCAACGTGTGTCACAGCATGCCGGGACCGCAGCCGGGGTAAACCTCACCAGAAACGCCGACAGAATGCCTTGGATGGCGTCCATCTTCTCGTCTTCGCTGTCCTCCTCCTGTAGCACCCCGAGGATGTAGGATCCGTACACATCCCTGTCCACTTCAAGCGAGTCGAGGCGACTGTTTAACCACCTCTCAAACTCTCCGGGCGCTGCCATGTTGGCTCTGTGGGGTCCTGTTGCACGGCGCAGATGTCTGCACTGAACGCCTGAAGGATTTCCAGACATTCAGAGCTTACCGGGGTAGGGGACTGCTAGGTTAGAGACAGACTACAGTCATCCGAAAGGATCACTGTTATTATTATTATTATTATTTATTTCTTAGCAGACGCCCTTATCCAGGGCGACTTACAATTGTCACAAGATATCACATTATACATTATTTCACATTATACAGATATCACATTATTTTTACATACAATTACCCATTTATACAGTTGGGTTTTTACTGGAGCAATCTAGGTAAAGTACCTTGCTCAAGGGTACAGCAGCAGTGTCCTCCACCTGGGATTGAACCCACAACCCTCCGGTCAAGAGTCCAGAGCCCTAACCACTACTACACATTGCTGCCCCACTACTCCACATTGCTGTACAGTAAATAGGACACGGTTTTATTTATTTATACGCCAGTGCATAACATGTTGTTATATTTATAATATTACAGCATTTACTGTACAATCAAATTGATTTAAAATTCATTTGCTCACAACATACTTAACTTGACAGTAGACTGCGTGTCCGTGATAACCTCAGCAAGACAACTAACTAAGCACACGCAATGCATTTTTTTTAATGCGTGTCCGTTTGCTTTAAAACATCCTGCAAAACTAGTATTGAAATGTTTTGTGGGTGTCTCTCTTGTGTCGTGACTCAGTGAGAGAATATCAAATAAAGTACAGCACGTTATAACAAAACACACTTTTGAAAAAAAAAAAAAAAAACATTTTTATTTTTAACGTTTTGAATACTGAGATACAACTGCAATAATAATAACCCCCAACTGCTGAATGAAAGTAACATGTTACAACCGGGAAGTCGCTTTGTATTCCACTCAGAATAAACTACTGACCCTAACCCAACACCTAACCCTAAACCTAACCATTAAAAATCATCTGATGCCCTCAGGACACTCAAGTAGGTATTCCTTTGTGCTGCGGATAGCCAGCCCCTTTCATAACTTTCTCTTGATAGGACTAGCAAAAACACGCCCTTTATCTTCTGTTGAACTTCGTTTGGTTTCTTTGCTTGTATTTTAGATTTCTGGTTGACCTAGGCAGATGATCAAAGACAACGTATAGATTCAGACTCGCTGTGTTGCGGTTCAAACTCAGCCCAGTGGTTTAGCTACAGTCAAACACCGTGTTCTACATCAAAAGTACCAGGATGCATCTGTCTATAGTGTTTTGTTTAAAATAGTGTCATCTCTGGAATTAATGTAAAAAAAAAAAAAAGACGTTTGCAGTGATTCTTATTGCAATAGCTGAAATAATATGTTTTTATTTTGAATTTTAAAAATGAACAATGCAAGAAAGTGTGACAGAAATTTGAAGCTACTAACTCCAATGCTAATTAAGAGGTACGAGTTGAAAACTTCAGATAACTTGGGCTGCCGTCTTCTGTCTGCTGTCTGGTGTGTTTGTGTCCACAGTAAAGATGTCTCTGGTGTGTTCGTGTCCACAGTAAAGATGTCTCTGGTGTGTTCGTGTCCACAGTAAAGATGTCTCTGGTGTGTTCGTGTCCACAGTAAAGATGTCTCTGGTGTGTTCGTGTCCACAGTAAAGATGTCTCTGGTGTGTTCGTGTCCACAGTAAAGATGTCTCTGGTGTGTTCGTGTCCACAGTAAAGATGTCTCTGGTGTGTTCGTGTCCACAGTAAAGATGTCTCTGGTGTGTTTGTGTCCACAGTAAAGATGTCTCTGGTGTGTTTGTGTCCACAGTAAAGATGTCTCTGGTGTGTTTGTGTCCACAGTAAAGATGTCTCTGGTGTGTGTTGTGTCCACAGTAAAGATGTCTCTGGTGTGTTTGTGTCCACAGTAAAGATGTCTCTGGTGTGTTTGTGTCCACAGTAAAGATGTCTCTGGTGTGTTTGTGTCCACAGTAAAGATGTCTCTGGTGTGTGTTGTGTCCACAGTAAAGATGTCTCTGGTGTGTTTGTGTCCACAGTAAAGATGTCTCTGGTGTGTTCGTGTCCACAGTAAAGATGTCTCTGGTGTGTTCGTGTCCACAGTAAAGATGTCTCTGGTGTGTTTGTGTCCACAGTAAAGATGTCTCTGGTGTGTTCGTGTCCACAGTAAAGATGTCTCTGGTGTGTTCGTGTCCACAGTAAAGATGTCTCTGGTGTGTTCGTGTCCACAGTAAAGATGTCTCTGGTGTGTTCGTGTCCACAGTAAAGATGTCTCTGGTGTGTTCGTGTCCACAGTAAAGATGTCTCTGGTGGGGCTGGCAGGAGGGATAACCTCTGGGAAGAGCACCGACTCTGCCATGCTGAGAGAGCACCGACTCTGCCATGCTGAGAGAGCACTGACTCTGCCATGCTGAGAGAGCACTGACTCTGCCATGCTGAGAGAGCTGGGCTGCCCTGCCATCGACGCAGACCTCATCGCCAGGCAAGGTACTTTCACAACTGCTTCTGCACTCAGAGATGCTTAATAAAGTCATTAGTGTCTCTGAGCGAGCATGAGCAAGGTGGGATTTCTGTAATAAGGCCAGTATAAAGACCACCACTAGGATTGCTGTAATCCCAGGGGGGTAGGGAACCCTGGCTGTTGCAGACCATTCCATTGCAGGACTTGGGTTCGAGTCAATTCCTTCATTATTTAATTGAACCTGCTGCTGACGACCAATTCAATAATTAATGGAATGGACTGAGAGTAAGCCTTCTCCTGGAATGTTTAATGCTTACTCTGTCAAACGTAGACTTCCCTCATCTTCATAAACCCAGAGAAGAACCGGCTGCTCAGCGCCATCACCGACCCAGAGATCCAGAGAGCCATGATCAAGCAGATCCTGCCGCACTTCCTGCTGGGTGAGGACAGCGTCCCCTACCTGACAAGAAGGGAACTTAACTGGCCATCAGCCATCTTGTATCCCAAAGGCTAGGGAGCACAGCTCAATTATTATCCTTCATGTAATTGTAGCTAACCAAGTTATGTCTTAAATCTTCCAATAAATAACAGCTTATTGTGCTCACTGTGGAGAAGCACAGCCCTGACTGACCTCCGCTCCCCTGAAGGACACTGCTGTGTGATTCTGGAACGTGCCGCTGCTGTTTGAAACCAGGAGACTGACTCGCTTCCTCAAGCACACTGTGGTGGTGTACTGGTGAGTCTCCGTCCTCCCTTCATGTGCTCACAGGCCTAGCATCACATCTTGGGCAATTCAGCCAGGACTACACAAACACAAAGTTAGTATACTACTATTACTACATTAATAAGAAGAAGAAGAATGTGGAAATTATTATGAATCCCTGTCATCGTTAGTTTCTCGATCGATTTTATTATTACTTATTAATATTATTATTTAATTCTTTGCAGACACCCTTATCCAGGGCGACTTACAATTGTTACAAGATATCACATTATTTTTACATACAATTACCCATTTATACAGTTGGGTTTTTACTGGAGCAATCTAGGTAAAGTACCTTGCTCAAGGGTACAGCAGCAGTGTCCCCCACCTGGGATTGAACCCACGACCCTCCGGTCAAGAGTCCAGAGCCCTAACCACTACTCCACACTGCTGATTTATTTCAAATATGGCTATTTCTATTATTATTATTATTATTATTATTATTATTATTATTATTATTATTATTATTATTATTATTATTATTATTATTATTATTATTATTATTATTATTATTATTATGCAGTGGTATCAAAATACAGGTGTGTTATGTTAAATGCATCATAAAGTGGAGTAGTGGTCAGGGCTCTGGACTCTTGACCGGAGGGTCGTGGGTTCAATCCCAGGTGGTGGACACTGCTGCTTGTCACTTTAAAATGTTGCAGCCAATTTGAATTGCAGCATTGTATTTCGTGGAGGCGGATGGTAGTCAGTCTTATGACAGCTGTTTATCGGCCCAATACTGTGTATACTTCCATCAAATATTGTTTTGCTACGTTGTAGTCACAAGATCTATGCTAAGGTACTGTGCACACCTGTTTAGTATGTTTAACTGTACTTACAATAACTTAGTTTATGCCTGCTGTTATATAATATACATTATTTTGCTTTTCATATCGTGTCAGTACATTTTAAACCCTGTTTCGTGCCCCTCACTGCAGAAATAAAGTCAGCATTGTTTTTATGAGTGGGACTCTCGTGTCCCTTGTACTTTAAAGGATTAAGAGAGTTTGCACAAGAGCACACAGCCTCACAGTATTGCAGCTTCAAAGATCATTTTCTTATCTTATTTTTCTTGTTTGTTTTATATAATTTTGTATTCTGCTCTCTTGAAAAGTTGCCTTTTGCACTTAGTTAGTTAAAAAAAAAAAAAAAAAAAAATGTTTGCAAAATACAGTTTTTGGATTGGCCACTAGATGCTGCACTGAGCTAAACTAAGCCTAAACTAAACTAAGACACAGATCATTATCAACCAGTGACTTCACTAAGTGAGACACACAGCACTAAGTGGGTCCCACTTGCATTAAAAAGCCTTTCTGTGTCCCCTGCTGCCTCAAATGCCCTGTGATGGGTGCCTAGCTCTCATAATTTAAAGGGAGGTTGACTGTGGTTTAATTGATACGATGTTGATCTGATGTCAAGGTCTGTGTGTAACTAACATGGATTTCTGAGGCTTCCTTTGTCCTGATTTGAGTGACAACATGTTAAAGGGTACTTATTAATGTGCAGTTTTGAAAGAAACACAAGATTTATCAGACGTGTGTTTGTTTTTGTCTTTTAAAAACACGAACCAATTTAAAACGGTAGGAGATACCAGCACACCGTATCTCACAATTACAACTCCTATCATCTTTTTTCCTTACAGTAATATTTTGACTTGTTATTTTTCATTTCCTCAGTTTGCAATTGAGGGTTCATAAAATTCAAGATTCACAATGGCTGTAGAACGGGACCTTCTATTATCCACAGGGTGGCAGTCAACTCCACATTGGTGTATAATGAAAAGTTGACATCATAAATCATACCGTGAACGTCTAAGAGAAACAGTGAAAACAAGTTTGAGATCGCTAGGTCCCAGTGAGACATGAACATGGAGCAATTGTTCACCTCCCTTGGTAAAGACGCAGAGCACAAATAGAGCTGTACCCAAATCAATATGAACTGAACCAAGAACAATACATTGAGTTAATTCTGATTCATGATGGTGCAAAGAGGTATTTGTCTCAATGCTGTCCCCCTATACACAACAGAGGCTGAGATGTGATTAACCAAGGAATGGAAAGCCGTATTCCAGTTTCTTATTAATGTAAGCTCACTTATCAATGCTTCTCTTTTCATTGTGATAAAAAAAATCTTATCAGCTTTAATTCAGCCTTTACAGATGTATCGAACGCAATGCTTCCTGGTTCCTGTGCTGTAGTCCAGACTGCAGCTGGACCATGAATGTGAGTTTGACCTACAGCACAGGAAGCAACTAGATACCAGGAAGCAGCAGCAACTTTTACCCTCTCCAGCAATTTATTGTTAAATCTTCATATAAAAAAAACAAGCAAAGAAAGACATGCGATCTTCAACCAACGATTGCCTGTGCTCAAAACGTCTCGGAAGAAGGGCAGACACGCAGAAAAGTCACAAGGCATTGGAAAAGCAACAGCTGGTTAGCGAGGAGTGAACCCAGAGCCTGGAGCCAAAGGACAGTGTGATTTGGGCTTGTGGTTAGGGCTTTGGACTCTTGACTGGAGGATTGTGGGTTCAATCCCAGGTGGAGGACACTGCTGCTGTATCCTTGAGCAAGGTACTTTACCTAGATTGCTCCAGTAAAAAACAAATATATAAATGGGTAATTGTATGTAAAAATAATGTGATATCTTGTAACAATTGCAAGTCACCCTGGATAAGGGTGTCTGCTAAGAAATAATTAATAATAAAGTCACGCTAAATTATGACCTAATTGCTAAATTAGTAGAGATTAAATGAAGTGTTTTAGACAAGGGCAAAGCGACAACGCAGGACAAGAGTTAAATAAACAACAGAGTGTGATTAGTGAAGCTATCCTGATCGCAGTCTCGCCCTCTCTCCAGACCCTGTGGTTTTCCCTGGAATACACAATTCAATTGCAGCTCCTGGACAGACGGGCCTCTCATGTGTTCTGCAGCGCTGATTAAACTCCAGGATCGATTCCCCTCGCTGCCCCGCTGCTGTTTACTTTCCATCACCAGGGATCACACAGAGACTGCCTTCTGAATGCCAAACCCTCCTCGACTCAGCCAGAAGCGCAGCCTGGGACACAGAGCAGGTCTTCACATTCATAGGGCAGCAGTGTGGAGTAGTGGTTAGGGCTTTGGACTCTTGACTGGAGGGTAGTGGGTTCGATCCCAGGTGGGGGACACTGCTGCTGTACCCTTGAGCAAGGTACTTTACCTAGATTGCTCCAGTAAAAACCCAACTGTATAAATGGTTAACTGTATGTAAAAATAATGTGATCTGTATAAGATGAAATAATGTGATATCTTCTAACAATGGTAAGTCGCCCTGGATAAGGGCTAAGAAATAAATAATAATTCTCTCGTTATTTATTTACTAATTCATTAGTGTCTTTATTGGATGCTAGTGAATGTAGTGCTCAAGACTAATAGGATCCTACCTGAACCGACCTGTCCCCACTTACTGTACATGTGACAGGGATACAGTGGAGCCAGTCGCACACACATGTGCCGCACTTTGAGCCTTCTTTATTTTTTTTATTTTTTTTAGCAAACGCCCTTATCCAGGGCGACTTACAATTGTTACAAGATATCACATTATACATTATTTCACATTATACAGATATCACATTATTTTTACATACAATTACCCATTTATACAGTTGGGTTTTTACTGGAGCAATCTAGGTAAAGTACCTTGCTCAAGGGTACAACAGCAGTGTCCTCCACTGGGGATTGAACCCACAACCCTCCGGTCAAGAGTCCAGAGCCCTAACCACTACTCCACACTGCTGCCCTGCTTCTCTGGTACACCTGGAAGATGACTGTTGCTGTTTTCATTTCCACCACCGGGTGGCACTGTATGTTACGCTGGGAGCTCAATTAACACGTTTCTTGCTTTGGTTTTTAATTAGAAACGCCTGACAGCACAGGGAGTTGGGAACAGGAAGCTTACTAAAGGTTTTTATTTTGCAAGCAAGAGAACGAGTGAATGGTTGGAACATGCTTGAGCGTAGGGAATGGGATAGACATAGCTACAAAAAAACAAAATCCTGCTCAAAAATAAGCTAACTCAAACAAATATGCTGTGCTGTGCCAATATAGCTGCTATTATGGGATGGAGTTCCAAAGGCAGGGAGCAGAGCAGCTAAAATCTCGCCTGAACCCTCCTGATTTGAGACTTCTACGAAGGACCAAACGTTCAGCCTTCGCTGATCTCAGGGTGTGACTGGGAAGGTAAGGCACCAGCAGTTTCTGTAAATATAAAGACCCAAAACTTTATAAGTAGTGAACAGGATTTTAATACCAATCCTGAATTGAACTAGGAGCCAGTGCAGTGCCGTGTTGTGAACGGCGTGTGTGAGTCAGCACTCCGGCTGCAGCATTGTGAACCACTTGGAGTCGACGCAGTTTATAATCAGGAAGGCCAGCAAACAAAGCATTGCAATAATCTAGCCGAGAAATAACAAAAGCAAGGACCAACATCTCGGCACCTTTATCAGATAGAAAGGGGGTCTGGCAGCGTTCCTCAAATGATAAAATGAGAGCTTTATAACTGAGCATCCAGTTCGATTCCATATTAATTCCCAAGTATGCTTTGTCCTGTGCTTATTTCTGAACCTTTTAGGTCTGTTGTTCAAGTTTTTAATCATAGTGTATCAGTGTGACTTGGACACATGAAGAAGTAGCATTGTATGTATTTGGGCTGTGTGGTCCAGTGGTTAAAGAAACAGGCTTGTAACCAGGAGGTCCCCGGTTCAAATCCCACCTCAGCCACTGACTCATTGTGTGACCCTGACCAAATCACTTAATCTCCTTGTGCTCTGTCTTTCGGTTGAGTTGTAAGTGACTCTGCAGCTGATGCATAGTTCACACACCCTAGTCTCTGTAAGTCGCGTTGGATAAAGGGGTCTGCTAAATAAACAAATAATAATGATGTATTTCAGTTAATATGTTTAAATAGAGAGCTGTGTTTTCTCTATATGACCTCTCCATTCTCTTTTAATAATAACATCAGCTTTATAAAGAGGCTCATTATACAGTGGTACAGGTTAGAAAGTGGTGTGGGCGTGGCTGTCTTTTCCACCATAATGCTACTACCTTGGCACTTGTGTTCTCGTTATCAGGACAACACACATTGCCTTGCCTGTGGCTCATGACTCCAGCATTATAAAGGTGGAGCGTTGTGTCGATATACAGTACTGCTGCTGAAAACCACCACTGGAGCTCTACTGGCAGGTGGATCTGGACTAGAGGGACTCCAATCTGTGGATAACGGAATTCCTCGGAAATCACGGATCTGCGGGAAAATATGTAAGAAACTGCAGAGATTTTAAGTAGATATCTGCGGAGTGTTCTGTGGAGCATCTTATGTGTCTAGTGTTGTATTAATAACGGATTATAAAATAATCAGCAGTGTGGAGTAATGGTTAGGGCTCTGGACTCTTGACCGGAGGGTCGTGGGTTCAATCCTAGGTGGGGACACTGCTGCTGTACCCTTGAACAAGGTACTTTACCAAGATTGCTCCAGTAAAAACCCAACTGTATAAATGGGTAATTGTATGAAAAAATAATGTGATATCTTGTAACAATTGTAAGTCGCCCTGGATGAGGGCGTCTGCTAAGAAATCAATAAAAATGTCAAGCAACTCTACCTAATCATATCAAACAATGCTATGGGTTAACTACTTCCAATTGAATATTACAAGCATGTTGTCTGTAAAATCTTAAAAACTGTTAAACAAAAACATCACATCACATGAGATTCCTTATTGGGCCACATTTCCAACAAAACCAGAACCGAACAACTCAGTTCTGTATTTCAGGTCCCTTCAGCAGTCTGTTTATGATAATTATGACGATGATGTAGCTGCAGAATATGAATCTGTGGAAGACTGCGAATTCCACAGGAGCCTGCAAATTCCGCGATTTCCGAGGAATTCCGTCATCTGCAGATTTGGACTCCCTCTACTTATATAACGCAGTGTGTTTCTGTTTTGTTCTAATCATTATAACCCCTGTGTTTACTGAGCGAGTGTGTCCTGGGCGTGTGACCCGTCTCTTTTTTTCTTTACACTGCAGCTGTCTAGCCTTGTCAGCAATGCAGATCCGCTCACAGTGCTGTCTCAAATCGTATTTGTATCAGAGTCTAGCAGATTGATGTGATGTGATGTGAGTGGGACAGGGGCCCAGAGGCATGAGGGGGTGGGCAGCAGCCGGAGTCAAGCCGTCTCCCTGTCCCTCTCCCTCCCTCTGCCTCACTCTCCTCTCCTTCTCCCTCTCCCTCCTCCTCCTCTCCTCTCCCTCTCCTTCTCTTCTCTCCTCTCCTCTCCCTCTCCCTCTCCCCTCCTCTCCTTCCCTCTCCCTCCTCCACTCCTCTCCTTCCCTCTCCCTCTCATCTCCCTCCCTCTGCCTCTCCCTCCTCCTCCTCCTCCTCTCCTCTCCTCTCCCTCTCCTCTCCCTCCTCCTCCTCTCCTCTCCCTCCCTCTTCTCTCCTCTCCTCTCCCTCTCCCCTCCTCTCCTTCCCTCTCCCTCTCATCTCCCTCCCTCTGCCTCTCTCCCTCCTCCTCCTCTTCTCTCCTCTCCTCTCCCTCTCCCTCCTCCTCTCCTTTCCTTTCCTCTCCCTCTCATCTCCCTCCCTCTGCCTCTCCTCTCCTTTTCTCTCCTTCCTTCTCCCTCTCCCTCCTCCTCTCCTCTCCCTCGCCCTCCTCCTCTCCTCTCCCTCTCCCTCCTCCTCTCCTCTCCCTCTCCCTCTTCCCTCCCACCCTCTCCCCCTCTCTCTCCTATCCCAGCTGCCCCAGGCCTCTGAAGGCAGCAGCTGAATCATTTGTCGACTTGAATAGAAATAATTTTAGCCAGATCCACTTGACTAAACCGTCTCTACAACACAGGTGAAGGTATTAACATTTACTTTTACCTTCGAAAGTTCCCATTAACTATATCTAAAGAATACACTTAACTGCAGCTATGCCATTCATATCATTTACAGTAAGATAGTACTTCAGTCTGTTTTTCTTTCTCAGAAGCTGATGAAAAAGTGGCGCCGAGTATGTAGCAAGACCTTCAGTCCTAAATGTCAGGATATGACCATGCATTTAAACAGAGTATTACCAAATCTCGCTCCTTATTTCTTTATATCTCACTCATTTGGATGGTCTGACCTTGGCATTTCTTATTTTATTTATACTTATTCTCAATAATACAATGTTTAAAAATCGAATTGGTTTTTACTTTTAGGCTTCGTTTGTCTTTCAAAGGAAGATGCCGATTATTGAAATTGCAAACAAGTTTATGAAAAGTGCATTCTGCTCCAAAAAACTTTTGACACGATAAGGGAGTGAAAGGGCTGCTGGGAAGGGTCTGGTCTGGGGTTTGCCCCATGCGATCATAAAGGGAAAATGACATCAATACTATAAAAGCAGCAAGGAACACCTGTCTTAATACTTAATGCTATACTTTTATTTTATTTTTATTTTTTTTACTGTGATCTCAAGGCAGCGGCTGGGGAAGTGGGGGATCAGTCAGTGAGAAGTCTGGGTGATGAATCCATTTATTCATGGAACTTTGTTTTCTGTACATTTTTAGCTGTCAATTTAGTGTAGTCACTAATTTAAAGAGTGAGGAGGCTGTGTGGTCCAGTGGTTAAAGAAAAGGGCTTGTAACCAGGAGGTCCCCGGTTCAAATCCCACCTCAGCCACTGACTCATTGTGTGACCCTGAGCAAGTCACTTAACCTCCTTGTGCTCCGTCTTTCGGGTGAGACGTTGTTGAAAGTGATTCTGCAGCTGATGCATAGTTCACACACCCTAGTCTCTGTAAGTCGTCTTGGATAAATAAACAAATAATAATAATAATATATTGTAAGGGTCTCGATCAGGCTTAAATGTTAGAAGTTAATGATGCATCTTTGTAAACGTTTCACACATGGTGTTTAAAACATATTTAACTACAGAACTTCTAAAACTGAAACACAGTACCCTTGAGCAAGGTACTTTACCTAGATTGCTCCAGTAAAAACCCAGCTGTATAAATGGGTAATTGTATGTAAACATAATGTGTACAAACTAATGTAATTGTATGTAAAAATAATGTGATATCTTGTAACAATTGTAAGTCGCCCTGGATAAGGGCGCCTGCTAAGAAATAAATCAGTTTTTTGAGAATGATGCTAAAACAGGACACTACGTGATAATGCAAAATGCGCAATCAAAAACAACTTTTATTTCTGAGTCACAGTGTAACCCGATTTAGATCAGATTTCATCATCGTATAGAAGAGAGACACAATCTTAGTGCGACGCTGGGACAGGGCTCTGTGGGACTCACTTTCTGTCCCACTTGTATTATTTGTGTAACATTACTGCTCCCTTTCAGCGCAATTTCCCACTGACATGTAGAGTCCGTGCCTGAGTCTTTTTCAGGTTGCATTGAGCAAATACCCTGAAAGAAATAAAGAGATCCTTGCAGTTTAACACCCCTGCTGCATGCGAGGGAAGGGGTGTGTGTCGGGGAAGGGGGGCTGTGATTAATGCAGACAGGAAAATCTCATCTCGCATCGCCTTGTCAAAATTCTCCAACCCTCTCGGGTCCTGAGAGGCTGTCTGCGAGCCAGGACTGCTTTTTAATCTGCCTTCGCCAGCCTGTTCACAGCGCTTGAAGAATTGCATCTGAAATGAGATACGTGTCTGTGAATACCTAGAGCAGGAGACTCAGGCTGCCGGCCGGGGAGAGAGTCTGGGAGCTCCTTCCAGGATCAGAGAATAGAGGAGCAGCCTGGAGATGGATCGTCACTCCCAGCGACAGCCATCCATAACTCTGAACACTCAATCACACACTCAGAGGGAAATGACAACCACGACAAGCACAGCATTCAGTCCATGACTGTTACCACAGAGCACACTACACACTCCAAATAAACCCAACTTTAACTGGACCGTCCAGGCACCTCGCTTCAAGAGAAGCCTGTCCAAACAGAATTCATAGCTCAGGTATGAAATGTCATCATAAACTAATGTTCTCCTCTCGAAATGAATCTAAACAACGAGAAGAAAACATTAGCGAAGATAGTGGTGATATTCCGTACGCATACCACATTAGCAACTTAAAGCATTGTTGAAACGAGGCCCAGTTTTATAGTGTTGAAGTAATGTTATTGCTTTTGTGCCTGCTTCAGAATGGGATCATAAGTCAAGCTGGTAAACATATTGGCTAATGCCTTCTTCAGGGGGTTGGGCATTTGTTTTTAAGAAGCGGCTTGTGTCTGCTGTTTTATTTCAGGCATCCGTTTGGACACAGGGGGGAGCTGTTGAGTATCAACGGCAGCTGTGTGTGGAAGCTGCTGACAAATTGACTCTAAACACACTGCTGGGAGAGATCGAATTGGCTCAAGACAGAAAACGCTTTTCTGACTTTAAAGGGCACGGAAGGTCAGAAAGAAAAATAAGTTAAAAAAAAAAAACCTATTGGAGCTGGCGGCTGATGAATCAGTGAGGGTGAGAGTGACTGGAGCCTTGTGGACGCTCAGAGTCAGCTAGGAATTTAAAAAAATGTGTGTTTGAAGAAAGAGGAGGGGGGGGAGTCTTTCATCTCCGGGGGTCTGGGTTCTAATTAGTTCTGAGTGCCGTTTGTAATTAATCTCCTGCTAGCGGCTGATGAGTTAATAATACAGCTAGATTTAATAAAGAAAACACAGCTGAAAGTTTACAATACAACACAAGGCGAGCTCTAGCCTCATTAAGAGAGACGTCCCACTCCAGGAACCTACTACACTATGAAAGGTTTTATATAAATTCTAAATATTTATATGTGCATGTGACAAAGATCGAATGAGTCTTAGTGTTAGATCTCCCTCTCGACCTGTGAGAGCACGGTATACGAGGAACAGAGTACCCTTAATGAAATGGCACGACAATTTATTCCGTAGGGTAGATGGAAGTCGGTCAGTTCGGAAGGGGGCGGAGCCAAGGCACCCGAGCTCAGTGACCCAGACGGTAAGCGGCGTGGCATCCGAGGACTGGAGGAGCGGATGCGCTCGTTAACCTCGGGGTCATGGGCGAGGGTATAAATAGGGGGCATGGCTTGAGTGATCTGTTCCTTTGCATATGGTTAAATTATATGACCAAGAAGGAGCCCGTTTGTGAAATCGACCGTGAGTGTTTTGTGTCTGTGTCCTAACACTGTGTGTCTTGTGTGTTGTTGTCTCACTAAAGATTACTGAGCACGATCCGGAGCTGCAGCCGCAGGCCAGCGAAAACCCGGACTTCACCACTCACCTTTTCACTACTGGAACTGTCTTTTGTTTGCACCTTTTAGCACTTGAATCACGCACTGTCTTTGTGTTTGTGTTTAGTATGGGTGTCGGAACGGGACTTTGGGGTTGCGGGTCAAACCCGAGGGATTATAAATTAGAAGTGATACACGCCGCTGTATCACTTCCAGCACTATTATTATTTACAGGTTTTGCCTTGAGGCTCTGGACATTTATTAATTTAAATAAACACCCTTGCACCTGTACCAACGTCTGTCTGTGTGATTATTCTGCACTGCACTCACCTGCACGTCATTACCACTTTGCCACAGTGCACTTTTAAAAATGTAATTAACAGAGATTATTGAAACTCTGTTTCCAATTAATGTTTGGAGTTTCAGAATACTCAACACAGTCTTATTTCTGCTGGCCTCCGAAACATTCTGTGGATTATCTTATTTTATCTGGCCTTGGGTGTAAGTGGATAGCATTCATTCCTGGAGGGGGCATGAATGGCTGGTTAAATTATGTGACACTCAGCTTGTAAAGCAGATAGAGAGGCGAAGGAGAGAGGAGACAGTGGAGGAGGGGGTCAGAGTAAAAGTAATTTAAATGTGTTTTTTTTTTAAGAGAGCTGAGATAGGAGAGAAGTTTTTATATGGTTTTAGGTGTAACTGTTGTGTGATTTTCTGCACATAGACTTGAAATGTGGTTGTAAAGCTGATATATATACAGTACTGAGCAAAAGTTTTAGGCAGGTGTGAAAAAATGCTGTAAAGTAAGAATGCTTTCAAAAATAGACATGTTAATAGTTTATATTTATCAATTAACTAAATGCAAAGTGAGTGAACAGAAGAAAAATCTACATCAAATCCATATTTGGTGTGACCACCCTTTGCCTTCAAAACAGCATCAATTCTTCTAGGTACACTTGCACACAGTTTTTGAAGGAACTCGGCAGGTAGGTTGGCCCAAACATCTTGGAGAACTAACCACAGTTCTTCTGTGGATTTAGGCAGCCTCAGTTGCTTCTCTCTCTTCATGTAATCCCAGACAGACTCGATGATGTTGAGATCAGGGCTCTGTGGGGGCCATACCATCACTTCCAGGACTCCTTGTTCTTCGTTACGCTGAAGATAGTTCTTAATGACTTTCGCTGTATGTTTGGGGTCATTGTCATGCTGCAGAATAAATTCTGGGCCAATCAGATGCCTCCCTGATGGTATTGCATGATGGATAAGTATCTGCCTGTACTTCTCAGCATTGAGGAGACCATTAATTCTGACCAAATCCCCAAATCTATTTGCAGAAATGCAGCCCCAAACTTGCAAGGAACCTCCACCATGCTTCACTGTTGCCTGCAGACACTCATTCGTGTACCGCTCTCCAGCCCTTCGGCGAACAAACTGCCTTCTGCTACAGCCAAATATTTCAAATTTTGACTCATCAGTCCAGAGCACCTGCTGCCATTTTTCTGCACCCCAGTTCCTGTGTTTTCGTGCATAGTTGAGTCGCTTGGCCTTGTTTCCACATCGGAGGTATGGCTTTTTGGCCGCAAGTCTTCCATGAAGGCCACTTCTGACCAGACTTCTCCGGACAGTAGATGGGTGTACCAGGGTCCCACTGTTTTCTGCCAATTCTGAGCTGATGGCACTGCTGGACATCTTCCGATTGTGAAGGGAAGTAAGCATGATGTGTCTTTCATCTGCTGCAGTAAGTTTCCTTGGCCGACCACTGCGTCTACGGTCCTCAACGTTGCCCGTTTCTTTGTGCTTCTTCAAAAGAGCTTGGACAGCACATCTGGAAACCCCTGTCTGCCTTGAAATTTCTGCCTGGGAGAGACCTTGCTGATGCAGTATAACTACCTTGTGTCTTGTTGCTGTGCTCAGTCTTGCCATGGTGTATGACTTTTGACAGTAAACTGTCTTCAGCAACCTCACCTTGTTAGCTGAGTTTGGCTGTTCCTCACCCAGTTTTATTCCTCCTACACAGCTGTTTCTGTTTCAGTTAATGATTGTGTTTCAACCTACATATTGAATTGATGATCATTAGCACCTGTTTGGTATAATTGTTTAATCATACACCTGACTATATGCCTACAAAATCCCTGACTTTGTGCAAGTGTACAGTACCTAGAAGAATTGATGCTGTTTTGAAGGCAAAGGGTGGTCACACCAAATATGGATTTGATGTAGATTTTTCTTCTGTTCACTCACTTTGCATTTAGTTAATTGATAAATATAACTATTAACATGTCTATTTTTGAAAGCATTCTTACTTTACAGCATTTTTTCACACCTGCCTAAAACTTTTGCACAGTACTGTATATATTATGTATGTTGTTGTGACTCTGCTCAGAAATGAAACATCTACACTGATGCCAGCTAGCTCAGACATACCATCTCTGAAGCCATGAGGTCTCAGCACACCATCAAGCAAGCTCACAGAAAATACCACCTACAGCCTGCGCAGAGAAGCATCTACTCTGAAACCAAGGCTGCTGGAGCCACTGAATGACGATCTCCGTTGCTGTGTCCAATAATCTGTTCTCTGCTGTTTCCACAATAAAGACTTTGATAGTTTTGACAATCTTTCTCCAGACTATTTTATTGTAAAGAAGACAAACTTTACAACTGTGAAAACCATATCTGTGCTGTTTGGGATCAACATCCCCTAAACTAACCCGCTGCTGTTGCTCCTGAAGTCCCGGGCTCCCAGCGACTGCGGGTCATGGCGACGGTCCTGGCTGAGCAGAGCCTTCACAGGCACCGTCTTAAGAACATAAGAACATAAGAAAGTTTACAAACGAGAGGAGGCCATTCAGCCCATCTTGCTGTTTGGTTGTTAGTAGCTTATTGATCCCAGAATCTCATCAAGCAGCTTCTTGAAGGATCCCAGGGTGTCAGCTTCAACAACATTACTGGGGAGTTGGTTCCAGACCCTCACAATTCTCTGTGTAAAAAAGTGCCTCCTTTTTTCTGTTCTAAATGCCCCTTTATCTAATCTCCATTTGTGACCCCTGGTCTTTGTTTCTTTTTTAGGTCAAAAAAGTCCCCTGGGTCGACATTGTCTATACCTTTTAGGATTTTGAATGCTTGAATCAGATCACCGCATAGTCTTCTTTGTTCAAGACTGAATAGATTCAATTCTTTTAGCCTGTCTGCATACAACATGCCTTTTAAACCCAGGATAATTCTGGTCGCTCTTCTTTGCACTCTTTCTAGATGTCAACAAAGCGCCCCTCTGTGTAGCATGGCGGTGCAGTCGCCCCGAGCTGTGGTGCGGACGCCCTTTGAGCTGCGTGCAGCCCCTCCCTGGACACACCCCTCCACCAATCCGGACCTCCTGATCAGCTCAGTGACAGGCAAGCCTACCTGCTCAATTAGTTGCCTAGCAACGAGTCTCCTGTTCCGCTTCCCAGCTGCATACCCTCCCCCTCAGAATTATTATTATTATTATTATTATTATTATTATTATTATTATTATTATTTATTTCTTAGCAGAACCCTTATCAAGGGCGACTTACAATTGTTGTAAGATATCACATTATTTTTTACATACAATTACATTATTTTTACATACAGTTACCCATTTATTATTATTATTATTATTTATTTCTTAGCAGACGCCCTTATCCAGGGCGACTTACAATTGTTACAAGATATCACATTATTATTATATACAATTACATTATTTTTTAAACATTATTTTTTTACATACAATTACCCATTTATACAGTTGTGTTTTTACTGGAGCAATCTAGGTAAAGTACCTTGCTCAAGGGTACAGCAGCAGTGTCCCCCACGTGGGATTGAACCCACGACCCTCCAGTCCAGAGTCCAGAGCCCTAACCACTACTCCACAATGCTGCCCTATTTATACATGCATTTATACAGTTGGGTTTTTACTGGAGCAATCTTGGTAAAGTACTTTGCTCAAGGGTACAGCAGCAGTGTCCCTCATCTGGGATTGAACCCACCACCCTCTGGTCAAGAGTCCAGAGCCCTAACCACTACTCCACACTGCTGCCCTGGCACCACCGGTACATTCAGTATTCTTCAGCTGGTTCCTCTTCTGTTTGGGGGGGGGGGGGGTGGTGGGTGTTGGGAGGTCCAGACATGATGGTGGGGTGTCTGGAAGCATGGGCTGAGGGAGCTGACCCATAGGTGCCAGATTGGAGTGCAGGAGTTGTGGTCAGGGCTGTGGTGGAGCTGGTCTCCTTGACTCCTCCACCATAGAAACACGTCGCTTCTCTCTTTCCTCACACTCGGGGATGGCAGCTCCTCCTCCTCCTCAGGCTGTCGGGACAGTAGCTCCTCCTTCTTTGGCCTTCGGGATGGCAGCTACTCCTTCTTGGACCATAGCTCCTCCTCTGGCTCTTCAGACAGGCAGGCAGCCACTCCTGTTCTGGACTTTGAGGACAGTAGCTCCTCCTACCTTAGTCTTTGAAAACAGTAGCCACTCCCACTTTGATCTTGGAAGACAGTAACTCCCCCCCCCCTCCAGCTTTCAGGACTCCAGCTCCTCCCTCTCTGACTTTTCACCCAAGTCTCCGTTTCTCCTTCCGCAGAGCCTTCCGTTGGCTTCTGATCTTCACCTGGTTCATGTGAAACCCAGCGGACCCCAAGACCCTCGCTGTGTGTTTACAAGGACGAGTCAATTTAATTCGGGTTATCAGCTTTATGTTTCATTTGGATTAGGGCAGCAGTGTGGAGTAGTGGTTAGGGCTCTGGACTCTTGACCGGAGGGTTGTGGGTTCAATCCCAGGTGGGGGACACTGCTGCTGTACCCTTGAGCAAGGTACTTTACCTAGATTGCTCCAGTAAAAACCCAACTGTATAAATTGGTAATTGTATGTAAAAAATAATGTGATATCTTGTAACAATTGTAAGTCGTCCTGGATAAGGGCGTCTGCTAAGAAATAAATAATTATAATAATTAGTTGGGAAGAACACACAGATCATTAGCAAAGCAATCTCTGAAATTACAAACAGGTACAGTAATCAGACTCAGCCGATCTGTTTAATCTATTCCATTAAAGGAGAGCTGTTTTAAAATCAGGATAACTGGCATTTTAGAAAAGTCATTACCTGGCTGTTCTGGAGTTTTCCTTATTTGCAGACCGGTAGTTATAAATGGGTGCATGGGGCAGTTGATAGAAAGTCAATAATTTGTGCATGACATTTTAAATAATATTTTAATAATGATTCAGCCAAGCTGCAGAGAAATAGAGGTACAAGAAATTAATAATCCGACAAAAGACTTTTGATAATTGGGAGCACAATGCCTTGGTGATCTCCTTTATAAAAGACGTATTTTTAAATGTTTTTTTCTATTTCTGTTGAAACTTCTATCATAGCTCCCAATGATTGTTTTAGCTTGCCAATTATTTTACCCCTCTTTTTATCTCGTTCCATTACAGCAGCAATCACCGCAGCTCAATAGAACTGAAGATCATGGATGACCCTGTGATCACACCACACAGCCACTCTGCAGCTACCACCCTCTAGAGGACAAAGGCTGAGATTAAATTAACATTTTAAATTGGAAAAGGCATTTTAGGAAATCTATATTTTTGGGAGGGTTGGCTGTGCACAATATACAGTTTTCCCAAACAGCCAATTCTGGAAATGACTATGGATTTATTTTTCTCAGTTTGAACTTGTTAGCACGCCATTCTCCCCAATTGGGGGGGGGGGGGGGGGGGGGAGGGGGGGCTCATTGAAAAGCATACATACGCCTCTTTTTTTTTTTAAATGTCCCCAGTGTTTTAGATCCTACTCATTCATCTGGTTGGCTATTCCATGCATTTATTATTATTATTATTATTATTATTATTATTATTTATTTCTTAGCAGACGCCCTTATCCAGGGCGACTTACAATTGTTACAAGATATCACATTATTTTTACATACAATTACCCATTTATACAGTTGGGTTTTTACTGGAGCAATCTAGGTAAAGTACCTTGCTTAAGGGTACAGCAGCAGTGTCCCTCACCGGGGATTGAACCCACAACCCTCCGGTCAAGAGTCCAGAGCCCAAACCACTACTCCACACTAACTCTCTGTGTAAAAAAAAAGTGCTTCCTCCCGTCTGTTCTAAACTTACTTTTACTCCGATTTATCTCTTGTCGCGGCACAAAACGCGTTTGAATGGAATGGGATCTGCCACTCGTGAACGACAGGGAGCTGTTGCCCTGCCTTGGACTTCAACAAAATCTTGTCTCTTGGCCTGTTTGACAAACAGCCCCAGGCTTAATTTTATAGAAAAAAAGCGAGCGAGAAAGAAAAGTCAGGAATGAAATGCATCGTTCAGCCATTCAGAATTGGGTTAGAACACACATCATACTTAACACTGAGCTATGTTTAAAAATAGCTGAGTAGTTCATTTTTTAGTGCTTTATAAGAAGGGTTCCATAGGTCCCAAGTTTCAGACTATTAGCTGTGGATGAACGGGAGTGGGGTTCGGGGTACCCCCCTTTCTCGAGAACGTTTCGGACAATGATTAATCTGACCTGAATTATTAAAATTACATTTAATAAGGAAACCACAACGCTGGTTCATTTAAAATGATCTCATTTGCAGCTTGAATTATGAACAGATTAATGAACGGAGTGTACATGCAATCATATGTGGATAATGACAACCTTCAGTTTTTAACTTCACCCAAACAGTTTCATCCACTTTCTGGATTCACATACTTATTCAGACTCTATTCTTGTGCTGTGCATTGAGACCAGCCAAGATTGACCTTAATTTGAATCTTACATATCTGCTTTATTTTGCTGGTTGTACAGTGACTGTCGTGGGTCTGCAGGTTTTATTGGCAATGTTTAATGTCACTTGGGTGGTCTGGCAGGGGTGCCAATTGGGGGGGGGGGGGGGCTGGGGGGGGGGCAATCGCCCACCCCCAGCCTCGAGTTAACCGTAGTTAAGTTATGCCAGGAGCGAGCAACGTCAAAGCATTCAGTGCACTGTAATGTACCACAGCGAAGGTGAAACTTCACTACCATTAAAAGAGAATATATCATTATAATTTTTGCTAAGTCTTTATGATCTTGCATAAATTGTTACTTGTGGATTTTGTTTGGATCAGATTTATTTTGGTTTGTTTTATTAAACCTTGGTGTTCGTGCAGCGTATTGGGGATTCGTTGTTACTGTTTTGTTATTCACAGTAAAGGGAGAGGGCTCCTAAAAATGTGTCCAGTGAATGTGTGTTTGAAAATAAAACAAGATTATTGCATTTCCTAATCCCAGAACAACACTTTTATATCAGGGATTTTTAGCCTCCCTCAATATCTCCTGATCAGCAGACGCTTTCCCTATCTTGTTCTACAGTAGTGTGACTGGGATGAATTTAACAGTGGAAAGGTCGCTGTGAAATAATGCATGACTGTGGGGTTCTTTGTGCTGTTTGTGGTGGGGGCTCGTGGCACTGGGAGAGCTGGGCTGTGTGACAGGGTTCCTGGGGGGTGCAGTGCTGAAGGCCAGGCTTGTTCTGTGTTTGTTTGAGAGCGACAGGGACCTGACTCTCTTCTCTTAGATTCGTTTCTGTGTCTCTGGTAAGAACAGGATCTTCCTCTGATAGAGATCTCTCAGTGAATGTTATCGCTGGCATTTCGGTTGCCATTCTCTGTTCGGCTGCAGTAAGAGAGAGAGAAAGAGAGATGATATTCTTCTGCTTTGAGCTCTGAGCCCCCAGCCTCCCGAAGGACCAGAGCCACTCAGACTGAGCTGCACTAATTAGGAAATATTCATTTTTTTGACTGAAAAATAACTTAATTGTAAGTCGCCCTGGATAAGGACGTCTGCTAAGAAATAAATAATATTTTCATTAATTAAAGTTTATAGCTCACAAAACCTTTTTCAGCTGCTTTAGAAGTTTATTCTCAGTTTTTCAAAGCACTGTCTAAACTGAGAGAATGTTTTAAAACTTTCCTTCAATGAGCTCCTGAGTGGCTCACCTGTTCAAGCATGGCTACATGGTGTACAAGGTGTCATACAGTCAGGGTAGCAGAAGTTGGCTTCCTGTCTGTGTGAAGTCGTCGGTCTTCACTGGGAGCCCTGCTGGACAGGCACCTAGTGAGTTCAGGGGGACACCTGCAGGGCTGGCCTTTGCCTGCCTGAGACCAGCAGTTCGCTGACACCCACTCTCGAGTCCCTGTGTGTGGAAGAGGAAGCTGGCTCAGTCTGTGTGAGGAATTGCTGCTCAGAAGGAACTAACTGGACATTCTAAATAAAGAAGCTCCTGTGAATTAAGGTCAGTACATTAGGTCTAGAAACAAAAAAGTATTCTTCTTCCTTAATTACAAATGAAGCCTTGTCTACAATTATTATTTATTTCTTAGCAGACGCCCTTATCCAGGACGACTTACAATTGTTACAAGATATCACATTATTTTTACATACAATTACCCTTTTTTTTTTTTTAACGTACAATTATCCAGTTGTTTTTTTTTTTTTTTTTAATTTAGTCGTTGCCAATTAGTTTTTATTTTTTTCTCCCCAATTTGAAATGCCCAATTATTTCTAGGCTCAGCTCACCGCTACCACCCCTGCGCTGACTCGGGAGGGGCGAAGATGAACACACGCTGTCCTCCGAAGCGTGTGCCGTCAGCCGACCGCTTCTTTACACTCTGCAGACTCACCGTGCAGCCGCCTCAGAGCTACAGCATCGGAGGACAACGCAGCTCTGGGCAGCTTACAGGTAAGGCTGCAGGCGCCCGGCCAGACTACAGGGGTCACTGGTGCGCGGTGAGCCAAGGACGCCCTGGCCGACCTAACCCTCTCTACCCCCGGGCGACGCTCGGCCAATTGTGCACCGCCTCCTGGGAGCTCCCGTCAATGGTCGGCTGTGGAATAGCCTGGACTCGAACTCGCGACATCCAGGCTATAGAGCGCATCCTGCACTCTAGCGAGTGCTTTTACTGGAATGCGCCACTCGGGAGCCCCTCAGTTGGGTTTTTATTGGAGCAATCTAGGTAAAGTACCTTGCTCAAGGGTGCAGCAGCAATGTCCCCCACCTGGGATTGAATGCACAACCCTCCGGTCAAGAGTCCAGAGCCCTAACCACTACTCCACACTGCTGCCCACAATAGACTATAGACTGTACTACAGTATACTAGAGGAGTGTTTTTGCCTCTTCAGCGAATCCAACTCGTGAGGCGCCCTTCACATCCACACAGGGACTTCCAAGACTTGGTAGAATCTGCAGCATTTCCTGAACTATCTACTGCTGGGTGTGTATTCAGAGTGTGGCATGAAGGGAGCTTGCAGGGGCAGCACCTGGTAGTTCAGAGAGTTGAGTTAAATAAAGATTCACTCAGCTCCTTCAGAATAGCAGACAGACAGACAGACAGACCGAACCTGGAGAGAAGGAGTCCGCTCCCGGCTGCTGGGATGTTTCCAGATTCTCGCTGTGTTTTCTCAGTCAGATGTATAAATACACAGCTGTCCCGAGAGTCATTTCAGATATATTACAAGGCGTATTATGCTGGGTTTGCAGTAAAGCCAGTTTTAGAGCTGGATTCCTTTCTTCATTCCTCCCCAAATGAGTCTCTGTAATTAGGAGGAATTAAGATAAATGGCTGCCTCGCCACAATCAATGCCTATTGAATGAACCCAGAGTCTCTGTGAACTTGACACTGTTGCAAGCAGATCATTTCTATCAATTGTTTGGTTTTGTAACAATGGAGAAGCCTGTATTATAGGTAACACTTTCTTCAGAAGTATATATATATATATATATGTGTGTGTGTGTGTGTGTGTGTGTGTGTAATATGTGTAAATCCTATGTATTAAGACCAGTCAAGGGACAACAAAATGTGGCCTCAATATTGAACCCCATGCCATCCCATCATGCATAGGACTCAAATTCCAGTGCTCAAAAATCACAACAAAACAAAAAACACACCTACCTGGTACCTTTAAGAAAATAATACCGAAATTGCAGAAATCTTACAGCCAGAAATGAAAGTTTTACGAAAATAAAAATATTTTTCATTTCAAAGCTATTCCTGAGTACAATCTTGGTTCGTGTCAGGGGTGAAGTTCTGCCGGTACTCACCGGTACTCTGTACCCGGTCTTATTTTAATGCCTGTACTCGGTACCGGGACTGATCTCTTCTGCTTCTTATCCAAAATGCTTGCATTCCGTTCAGTCACATTAGTGCAACGTCTCTCAGATCCGCTTTCATTCAGAAGAGTTCATGCTGCTTTCCTCACACTGCTTCTCTGTCTCTTACCTGCTATTGGCCACCATTAAAGTCAGTATAATCACTGCATGTTGATTGGCCGAGCTTTCATTCTGATTAGATTTCATTTAGGCATTTTGTCACAAATCTCTGCCCGTTTCGCTTTGTCTCAGTGCTCATTGGTTGATCAACGAGAGAAGACTTTAGCAGTGAGACGTGAAAACAGCGGCACGGAGTCATTATTATTTTCTTAAGTTTGGAGAAACTATCTGAATATTCGAACGACCATTGCTGCACGTGAATTTGAAGGCAAAAATTCACGTTAGTGTCCGCCATAAATTACACAGTTGATAAATATTAGAAATAATGATCACAACATGCTTTGTCTTGCACCGATTTATAAAACAGAAAGTGATGTGCGGGACAGTAGGGATTAACATAAAAAACACAGGATCAACAAAGTGAAGTGCTGCTTCAGATTTGGCGAGCGAGTCAGAATCGTGATACAGATGCAGGTGTGCTTTTACGCTTTCCAAACATGGGCCCAGCCTGCAAGGTGAATGTTAAGCACAGTGATCAAAGTCTTGTTTTGTTGTGATCCTAGTGTTTTCTGTTATGAGGACTGTAAATGTACAATGCCCCCTTTCCTACAGTTTATTTAAGTTGAAGTTGAGTTTGCACTTGTGTGTAAACGTAAACCACAGTAATGATATTACTTTATGAACATGTGTAATTTGTCACTTTGTTATTGTGTAGGAACTGCAAAAAAAAACAAAAAACCTGATGTCTACTTTTATACTGTTTCTGCTTGAATAGATCATGGTATAATTCATCTACACAGTAACACAACAGCGACGCACACAGAATATATTGGATCACATTATTTTTTACATACAATTACCCATTTATACAGTTGGGTTTTTACTGGAGCAATCTAGGTAAAGTACCTTGCTCAAGGGTACAGCAGCAGTGTCCCCCACCTGGGATTGAACCCACGACCCTCCGGTTAAGAGTCCAGAGCCCTAACCACTACTCCACACTGCTGCCTTAACTTCAGTGTTATATTGCGGTACATGACTGAGTGATACATGCAGAAGGATTCAAAGCTGTGTTCAACTGCTTTATTTATGGTGAATTTATTTAAGGCTGTTTGAGCAGCTCAGCTTCACTTCGCGATCCTCTCACCCAAAACTGCTTGAGATGACATCTCTTACACAATAAGAGGCACCCTACACATGACATGTTCACTTATATAAAAACAACAAATAGGTGATTGAGATTACTTGAGGCATCTCGGAGTTCTAGTGTCTTCATAGCTGTCGTGTTTTATAATGTCATCTCAACACTGGTGCTTGGAATCTGTTGTATGTAGTGCTGACTCGTAGGCAGGTTACCAGTTATACTCTGGGGAGGCAGAGGTCTTCAAAGTTGTGTCACATGACATAATTGCTGACATATCCGGCAATGCTTCAATGCTGACATATTCAGAGGGGAAGTAAAGGCATGTGCTCTAAATCTCAGACTGTGTGCTGCTTGTTAAATATGTATTTGATTTTTTTAATTTTTTTTTTACTTTTTTAGAACAGGTATTTATTAAACTGTAAGACAGAAAAATGATCATGACCTCAACTTTCTGAGAAATACACAAATGCTCCAAAAGACTGGATCCAGGAGTCGCAGTACTGGGGCTTTTGAAATGCACAACATCCAAAATGTTTAACTATTAACGTCAAAACCTGACAAATATCTCTGCTGCTCACTTACATAACTCAAGGAGAGTGGTGATAAAATAGCATTTAGATACAGAAACAAGAACCTGTAGTTCAAAGTGTCCATTGAAGCAGTGATGCTCTGTGCAACTGAGTAACCCACACAGTGTTGCTAATCATTGGCTTAAAACATTTGAGGGTCTATTCTTGTGTGTGCATTTCCTGAGAGGAATAAATCTATTGAAACAGCATAAAGTAAGCAAGAAAAAAGAAGCAGTGAAGTGAGTATTTTCTTTCTAGTTTTACACGCTTAAGTTATGACACAGAGATTGACAAATTTGCACATTTTGGTGGAACAAAGTGCAGCTCCCTGTCTCGGCGCTGTGTTGTGAGGGGGAGCGATTGTGGCCGACAGATCCTACAAATGAAGCCGGGAGAGGGCCTGATGTTTTGAATCAATATGAGCCACAGCGCTTCTAAAACAGTGTCACGGATTGTCTTGTCTGTGGCAGAAGGTGCTGTTTGCTTAAGAAGGAGAACAAGAGAAAATAAAAGACAGCATTGCAGTGGAAATACAAAGAGGTTAAAGAACGCTTTCTCTCTCACTCAGGTTTCACTGATCCTTATGAGCAAGAGCCTTTCACTGCTTAATGCTACTTTAAGTATAGCAGTCCAAAAATGACCATGTCTGCAGCCAAAATAGTATAGAATCACTCATTAAAAACAAGATTGTGGACAGACATGACCTCCCCATTAAGTGTTAACTTTTAACCTCAATAAGATTTTAAAATAACAAGCAAGGATACCAGTGAACTGTATAATTCAAAATGCCTTACATAAGCACATAGAAAATTAAAAGGATCCTTCAACTATAAAGACGGTAACATTATTATTATTTGTTTATTTAGTAGATGCCTTTATCCAAGGTGACTTACAGAGACTAGGGTGTGTGAATTATGCATCAGCTGTAGAGTCACTTACAATTACATCTCATCCAAGAGACGGAGCACAAGGAGGTGAAGTGACTTGCTCAGGGTCACACAATGAGTCAGTGGCTGAGGTGGGATTTGAACCAGGGACCTCCTGGTTACAAGCCCTTTTCTTTAACCACTGGACCACACAGCCCCCTGTGAATATGTCAAACCTCCAGTGAGATTTGACACCTGATGTATAGAACTGCTTCAGAATTATTTCCCCCCAATTTTTGTGACCCTGGTGTGGGGCATTAATCACTGTTGTCTATCGAGGTGACCCAACAATGCTGCACTTGCACCCTGAAGGTGATGGCTTCTTTGAATACAATAATGCACAGAATGGTTTCGGCAGCATTCCAGAGATAATTCCCGGATCTCAATCCAACTGAGCATGTTTGGGATGAACTTGTTATGAATTATTCACCATCACAATCCTCTGCCTAACTCTGCCACATCCCTTGAGACACCTTCCAGCACCTTGTGGATTCTATATAACTTTATCTATTGGCTGTAACTGTAGATGGAGATCCTACTAGATATCAGGCAGTGTATTTAGGCGTACTATAAGTATTGCATAAAGAAAACACCCTTTACTTATCCACTAAAGAACCCATAAACAAATACTCTGCATGTGCTCCATCCAAACACATCGTTTCCTAATGTATTCTGCAGTACACACTATATCAATTACAAAAGTCTTGCATCGCCCTACAGAATTAACTAATTTTGCTTCATAAAGTCGAATGAAACCTGCTGAATAATGCTACGTACATATTGAATTGCATACTGCTTTGTAGTTTCCCACAAACCGAACGAAAAACTGACAAAAACAAAAAAATGTGTCATTTCAAAATCTAACATGAAATACTGTACTACTATCAGTAGATCTTTGCGATATTATTTTGCAGTTTCTTTGATTTATGTGATGTTAAATAAAATATCTAAATTATTTTCATGTATTTATTTTTTATTCTCTCAATCCTATAATTCTAGGTGATGCAAAAGTTTTGGCCATAGCTGTTCAGTGGAAAACGGAGACGTTTCACCCAGGCTGCTCTGTCAGCAGAGAAAACACTGTGTTGTTAGACATTGCTGAGAAAAGCAAAAGGCTCACAAGCCTCCAAGCTATTAGTCAGGAGCTCCAATTAAAACTTCCACTGCACAGCGAGAAAATGCTGACCGCTGTGTTGCAGCTGAATTGTAAAGTATTAACATATTTCATAATCTCTTCCTTAAAACCTGATCCGTGGACTGGGTGAAGCCATACGCTTGTGTATTTTGATTCACAACAAGACGAGCACCACACAGAAGCCTTGTCTGTATGTAACTGACCTTGCCTTTCGTTCAGCTCCCTCGTCACGGTCAGTTATCAAACAGGTAATGACCGCTGCGACAGACATTGAGAAGTGAATACCGGATTACAGCTCTGAGAGTTAAAGGGTCGCAGAACGGCCTCCCACATGCGGAGCAGTGGACAGCAGTTCTCTCCTTTATTTGACAGGGAGGTTTTCAAACGAGTGATTCAATTAATATTTAGATTAAGATTATCCACATACCTGTGCAGGACATGTTGATTTTGAATATTGGTTTTGAATATTGGTTTAGAATATTGATTTTGAATACTGATTTTGAATACTGATTTTGAATAATGATTTTGAATATTGGTTTAGAATATTGATTTTGAATACTGATTTTGAATAATGATTTTGAATAATGATTTTGAATATTGGTTTTCAGCTCTACAGGCTGTTCCAGAGACCCTGCGACACCCCTTCTTGACGACCCATCTGGAAGGGAAGCACAAGCAGATGCTGGAGATGACACCTTGACAGTTTGTGTGAATTGACTCAGAGGAGAGAAATATATCTGGCATGCTGGCAAATCAGTTTTACAACGAGAGCAAGGGCTTCAGAATGATAATAAAGAAGAGATGTGCAATCCTGGGATTAAGGTGACCAGGTGCCTATCAGAACTGCAATGGAAATACAGTGACTTTTACCAGACCTTCTGCATTGCCGACAGCATGTGTTTTCACTCGCCTGGGCTTGTCTTCTTTTTCTGATGGGCTGCTTCTCTTTTCAGTGCCCTTGACATCATAAGAAGGACTTGTAAGTAAAGGGACAATGACGTTGTTTTGTTTTTTTTAATTATCATCTTGACTACTTGTGAAACTTGTCATTATTTTCCAACAAACCTGGAGCTGAATATGAATACACAGGGTGACCCATCAGCCAGACATCACAGGCCTATGCCTCGTTTGCACTGTAGAAATCGATCTGAACCAGTCGATCTCAACAGAGTCTGTGGCTGTATTAGAATGCACCCAAGTACATGTTGAGAAATGGATCCACAGCTGATTTATGACGTGTGAATAAAGAATCTCAATATCACCATGATTACAGTACGCTGAAAAATATACTGCTTTGATACAGACACAGCAATAACACTATAGGGCTTTCTGGAATGCTTATAATAATAAACAGCTTTCTGTACATTGAACTACAGCTGTGAGACAACAAGGAGGTTTGTGGGCGACATTCAGCCTGCAGCCTGTAAATTGTTTCCCAGGGCGTCTTCTTGTAACTTCGTGACTTTCTTCTGTAGTTGTTTTATGAAGTCAATGTAACACCTTTTTCAGCAAATGAAGAGTTTCAGTCCTGACAGCTCCTCTCTCAGCCAGCGAGCAGGAGCTTATTCCAGTGGGAAGCCACATTGTATTCATCGAAGGGGCTCGTTGTTCACTCTCCACGTCCTCTCGCTCTGTCAGCAGAGTCATTGCATTGTAAGAACTCCTCAAGCAGGAGTTTCTAGAGCCTGGAGTGCAGAGAGCCCTTGATGTGGAACAAATTCAAGTTCTCTTCAGTCTTCGCTAACAATATTTACATAAGCGCAACAATATCTGTTGAATGGAAGACTCGTGGAAGAATATTCTTAAATATGTATTTTAATTAGGTTGGTAAATGAACTGAATTTTAATCAAAAACTGTGCAGCATTACATGCCCTTGATACTAAGCAGATTTATTTTTATACAAAACCAGCTTGTAGCAGTGACAGCATAATAGTAGTTTCGCCTGGCTTTGAGCTCCCTACAGCAACAGCAATGGTCAATCTGTTAAACAAGAACAAATGACTTCTGTCATGAGTAAATGGTATCAACACAGTGGTTCTTTGTGGGTCCAGCTTGTATCATTCTTCTGTGTTTGTCTTCCCTGACTCCGTGGGTTATGTTTGCCTTCCTCTCCGAGTTATCCTCTTCAATCCAATGTTCTAGAGGACCACTACAAAGGGGTTTGCTAACATGAGTTGGATGGGATTTTTTGATTTTTTTTTTCCTAGTAAAACCATAGTTTCTAATCATTTGAAAGCAAGGTTAACTTTCTGCACTCAATAAAAGTGAAACTTATTATGACATCTTCTATAAGGTTACAAAAAACGACAGATTTTCTTTGCCGGTGATGAAGAGCAATTTGAGCTGAGTTCACATTATGAAACTAGAAATAAACTGCTCGGAGTGTCCTAGTTTGAAATGTTTGCAGAAAGTTTTCTGAAAGAGATAAAACGGTTTTGCACAATGGGCTCGTTCAAGTTACCACAGTGATTTGAGTAGAAGCGCTAACAGCAATGAACAGCTGAACGTGGCACGGGTGATGTCATGAACAGGGATTCTTTGTGACGTGTCGTGGAATACAGAAGGCGAATCGTGCGCTCTGATTGGCTGAAAGATAATGCTGAGTTAAAGGGCAAGCACAATTTGGAACCAACATTCTTTAGATGATGAGAACAACGTGGGATGTCAGTGGTCTGTATGCTAATTCTGCTGCACGTAGTTTCTGAGCGTAGAAGTACTGAAGCCCACAAACAAAGACTCCTCACACTAATTGGATTTTGCGCCTGTTTGTTATGGTGGATGGGAGAGGGTCGTCTATGTTGGTTTCTCAGTATAGGAGGCTGGAGGGTCCCCCTGCTGCTACTTTTACAGTTTTCCTACGCGTTTCCCATGGTTATACTATTCAATAACCATAGCTTAATGCGGTGTGCCATGTTATTTATAATGCAGCTAAGTTCTTGTCTTTATTATTGACGTTTATTTCATTTCCGAACAAATGTGGGCCAACTTGGCACTTTCTGCCCCAAAATATTAATTTAAGCAACAGACTCCCTGCATAGTATTCAGTTATTCAACTAAAGAGCAGCCCTTGCAGATATTTTTTTGTTTCCTGGTGATCTGTTTTACAGTAGTCAAGAACACAATGCATTGAGACAGGCCATTGAAGCTGGGTATTCCATACACTGTGTGAGATTAGGGAGGCCATGCAGTGTTGAATCAGCTGCACAGCAGATCATTCCGCTGGAGTCACATTTCAGGTGGAATTCAACAGTTTTTCCAAGTAAATGAAAAAAGCAACACACTTATTTTCCATTAGTTCTTGACCTTACTGTGTTACAATATCAGGTTTCCATTACGGACTTTTGAAGGAGGAAGTTTATCTTTAACATGAAAACAATATATATTCACTGCGCCAAACATTGAAGGGATAATCAGTGATTTTTATATATATATTTTATATATTTTTTAATTTAGTAGTTTGATATATCCAATTATTTTTTAATCTCAGCTCACCGCTACCACCCCTGCGCTGACTCTGGAGGACAAAGACGAACACACGCTGTCCTCCGAAGCGTGTGCCGTCAGCCGACCGCTTCTTTACACTCTGCAGACTCACCATGCAGCCGCCTCAGAGCTACAGCGTCGGAGGACAATGCAGCTCTGGGCAGCTTACAGGCAAGCCCGCAGGCGCCCGGCCAGACCACAGGGGTCGCTGGTGCGCGGTGAGCCGAGGACACCCTGGCCAACCTAAACCCTGCGAGAACATCTCCACGCTTCAGCAGATTCTGTGATGCGACACACTGGCCTCCAACCACTACTGTACCCCAGGAAGATTTCTCATGTCAGTTAAACAAGACGTCTCATGCCAGTCGCTGTTGACATGAAGCATTAGCCCTAATGTCTTCTCATCGTCATTAGGAGAGGCCCTGGGGGAAAGTAGTTTGTGTGCAGCAGGGGAGAGGCTCTGGATGGGGATGAGACAGACATCCGCACAGCTCCGAGCGGCTCCGACATATGGAAGAGAGAATTCCCAGCCTCTCTGCTCCAGTGGTTACAGCACTGAAAACCTCTGCAGAACAGAATAATCCTGGACATGTGGTGGATAAGCAGTCGATGCTGGTCCTCCTCTGGAAACCTGGAGCTGTTCCACCATTGAGACAGAAAGGCTGCTACAACACCAAAGGGAATGCTTTGACAAGCTCTGTTAGCACTCAGGGAGCCTTTCATCAAGCTGCATTTACTGCAACACTGCAAATTAACCTATAGAACTAGATGTTCACTATGCTATGGTGGCAGCGGTACAGCGTGGTTGAGACTAGGGGTGCTTGGAAACTAAACACAATATGTGCAAACAGGTCTCTAAAAGTGTAGTCGATTTATACCCCAATAAAAAAGCTACGGCATTTTATTTATTATTTATTATTTATTATTTATTATTTGTTTATTTAGCAGACGCCTTTATCCAAGGCGACTTACAGAGACTGGGGTGTGTGAACTATGCATCAGCTGCAGAGTCACTTACAAGTGCATCTCACCCGAAAGACGGAGCAAAAGGAGGTTACGTGACTTGCTCAGGGTCACACAATGAGTCAGTGGCTGAGGTGGGATTTGAACCAGGGATCTCCTGGTTACAAGCCCTTTTCTTTAACCACTGGACCACACAGCCTCTGGTGGGGGAGTGGGAGACCTCTCTGAATGTTGGGTTTCCTTCACTTCAATTGAATGAAAGTCGTTACACACAAGTGCAGCTTAGTATTGCCTTTACAGAGCGGTTTTATCTAATAAACCAAAGAAAGTAACAGACACAGTGAAGTCTCTGTAGTGTCTCAACAGAGGCTGAAATTTGATCTGCCTGAAGACAGATCCTGGCAAGAAATAGGCACAGAAAGATGACTTAGACAAATAAGCAAATAACAATAAAATAAAATAAAATACAGTGAAACAGTGAAGTGAAAGAAACAGCAAAATAATTTCTTAACAAGAAAATAATACATTAAAAAAGTAAGTCATTAAAATGTGCAGATAAACTCCCAACAAAATAGCATGCTCTCCCTCCTGTGTCTTAAATGCTCAACGGCAGCTGTGATGAGGTCAGAATGATGCTCTCAGAAGCAAAACAGGACAGCTATCAATCACTGGCAATGCTGTTTAACTGATGAGATGAAAGACCAAGTGTATCAGGTACAAAGGAAAACAAAACACCAGAAAACGAAAAGCTAGGTTCACAAAAAGAGGGTAAAAATGGAATCACACACTACACAAAATAAACAGAACAACAAATCATAGCTCACGTCCTGAAAGAAGACAGAATACGAGAGCAGAGAAACAAACGCTCACACTGAGAAAAACAAACCCTGCTTTAAAATACAAAAAAAAAACATGATACTTCAGGCAAGGTGCACAATACACCAGGTCAGCGACATGAATGATACCAATGCTGTGAGGAACAAATTCTCATGTCGTCACCAAATGAATTCATTTCAATGAGAAACCACAGATCCAATATTTTTTTTTTTTTTTTGCAGTTTCTGTTGTTCAAGTCTGATAATTCTTCAAACAGATTGTCTCTGGTACTTTTGGAATGAAATGGAAATGACTTTGAAGATGACTGTTTAGTTCCGTCGAACCAGCTTTGCCAGAAATTTCCGATTTACTTGAAAAATGAATCCGAGGTGCAGGAAATATTGCTGTGGCTGCTGTTATCAATCTGTTATCAATCTGTTATCAATCTGCGCAGTTGTTATCAGTGCTAGTTCCTGTTTCTTCTCGGCTACTTCTCTAGCATTATTATTTATTAATAACCAAAGACAGGATTACCTGAAAATTCGCCCCTGGATAACTTTCTATCTACGGATTAGGATTGGAGTGTGGTGGGATCTTACTTATATTTGAATCTCCAATGAAAACTAGATGGTAACTTTACAAGTACAGTTGTGGTCAAAGTAGCTGATTTGTGTCAAAAATCAAAATTAGGATCAAATATTAAGAGTGTGCTGCTCTGAGTTTGCCAGAAAACTGGTGTCGCGGACGGTAAGAATCTATCCAATTTTTTTCAAGTGGTCAAAATGGTAGTTGTTTACAAAGGGCAGCAGTGTGGAGTAGTGGTTAGGGCTCTGGACTCTTGACCGGAGGGTTGTGGGTTCAATCCCAGGTGGGGGGGACACTGCTCCTGTACCCTTGAGCAAGGTACTTTACCTAGATTGCTCCAGTAAAAACCCAACTGTATAAATGGGTAATTGTATGTAAAAATAATGTGATATCTTGTAACAATTGTAAGTCGCCCTGGATAAGGGCGTCTGCTAAGAAATAAATAATAATAATAATAAAAAGTCACGTTGTTTACTAATTGTGCTTAGAATGCGCTATAATTTGAAATTTCTCAAAGTTCCATGACAGTTAATTCAACAGTGGGAAGTAGCCTCCTGAAAGAAGTTGATGCGGTTACTAAAACAGCTGTACCTCTTGATTGGTAGACGCCAGTCCTGTTTTGATTTCATATTTGAATAGCTGAGAAGTAGAGGAAGATTTCATACCCTCTAACTTTTTGTCTAACTTGTTGGGAAAGTGGTCAAAATGGCAGTTGTTTACAAAAAGTTAGAGAAAATTTAGTTGCTGCGGTTACTAAAACAGCTGTACCTCTTGATTGGTAAAAGTTATTTCTGTTTTGATTTCATATTTGAACAGCAGAGAAGTTGAGGAAGATTTCATATGCTCTAACTTTTTGTCTTACTTGTTGGGAAAGTGGTCAAAGTAGCTGATTTGTGTCAAAAGTTACATCGTTTACAGTAAATAGAAAGTTGGAAGTCTGGGAGTTTTTAAACAATGGGGAGCTTTAGAATGTTGAAAAAAGTCCCATTAAAGTGAATGAAGATGGACAGAAAAAGGACAAAAAGCTTAATAGTTTAAAAGGTATAAAAGATATCACAAAGTTGTACACAAGCACACTATTCCAGACCGGTCTACACGTTTTAAAGTTTGAACGGCGTTTCTAGCTTAAACGGTGTAAGAGGAGTGCTAAAGAAGAAGAAGATTGTTGAAGATTTAAAGTGGGGACTCTTGCTTCGCAAACCCCACTGATTATAGGTTTGTTGACTATCAATTTCCACTCTGTAGGTTTTTCCATTTTGCCTTTTTTTGCCGATTGTAGGGCCTTAAATTGGGCTTCATCTTACTCAATGGGGATGTGAGACCTTCAAGTACCTTTTTGTAATGTTCAGTTTGGATATTTAGATTATTGTTCTTAATTGAGGGTATTTTTTTCAATCACGTTCTTGGTTAGTTCTGACAGACAGGTAGGGTTAATGAATTGTCGTAATATTTTGGTACTATTATTATTTTATTAGCAGACGCCCTTATCCAGGGCGACTTACAATTGTTACAAGATATCACATTATTTTTACATACAATTACCCATTTATACAGTTGGGTTTTTACTGGAGCAATCTAGGTAAAGTACCTTGCTCAAGGGTACTGCAGCAGTGTCCCCCCACCTGGGATTGAACCCACGACCCTCCGGTCAAGAGTCCAGAGCCCTGACCACTACTTCACACTGCTGCCCATGTGTGAGCATGCCAGGTAGAATCATTATTACAGCCACATTAATGTTATTAGCATGTAATCCCTGTATTCATTTATAAAGCAGCTTGACAAAAGTATTTTTGTCTTAACAGAGGTAGTTGCAAGTACAGATGAACTGTCATGTATATTATCCCTTATTCTATTAGTATCTAAATGAGATAAGGTCTGAAATCTGTTCTGGTTAGAAATCACAGCGTTTAAAGCATTTTGTAAAAAAGTAACTGTATATATATATATATATATATATATATATATATATATATATATATATATATATATATATATAATGAATCAGTGCTTGGAAATTCTGGCCTGTGGTTGGTCAAAATCTCATCATAGAAGTAAAAATAGATTGATCTATTGCCCTCACATCCTTACACCACAGGGCAATAGCCTCCCTCTGACATGTAAACAGTGTGTGTTTACTGTAATTGTTGTAATTCATTTATGAAGGACCTGACGCTCCTGGGAGAGTCTGCCTGCTGTGTGTGATTGACAGCTGTGGATTCTAATCAGCAGGTAAGGGTGTTCCAGCTGGGCTATTTTAGAACCTGCTTGGGGTGAAAACCTGGACCGGAATAGACCTTGAGTCAGATTTTGACTATCGCTGGACTAGAGGAAACTGTAACATTCTTCTAGCAAGCTTGACTCAATAGGTAAACAAACAGAATTGGCAATATTCTGTAATTAAGTATTCTGATCATAATCTTATTCAATATAATACTGTTTATATAGCACCTTTTATATAAAAAAAACATGCCTATAGACACTTTAGAATGTAATTACATCTACACTGTACAGATAGACTAGCTTTACAACAAAAAATACAATGTAAACAATTTTGAATAAGAACATAAGAAAGTTTACAGACGAGAGGAGGCCATTCAGAGAAACTGTTGGTTTATTTCTGCCATTCTGGAAAGTTATAATACACTTTAGTGTGGTGTTACACAGAGAGGCTGGCTGCGTTCACGATACGCAGACTTTGCGAAGTCTGCGCAGATTCTGCGGAAAACCCGTCCAAATCCATCGTCTGCATGAATTCAGCCTGGAAAAGACGTCACCAGGTCACGCATCCACGGTGTTAAAAGTCTGCACAGCCGCGCAGCTTCTCAAGAGGTCCTGCGCTGGAGCAGCCGCGGCGCAAAACAAGAGAGGAGCGCTGGCTGACAAAGAAGCGTGTAGGCAAGCAGATCCAATCCTCACTGCATGTGCTACTGCCACCTAGTCAGGGGGTGTGAATCGCCTTCGAGGCATGTCATTAATTATCTTATGAATGATTTGTAATACAAATGATTTGACTATTTTTCCACACAGTTATTATAATTTTCAAATATTCAGATATTTATTCTAAAATGAACCTGAAACCGCTCTGTTATTTTCAGCAGGTGTAATAGGTTATTGATGAAAGGCTATCAGGGACAGGGAATAACCTACTTTGAATTAAGGAGAATGAATCAGCTTTAATATTAAAGCTATTAACACAAAACGTGTTCCTAACGTTCCTGGAAGGTTCCCGTTCGGTTCTGACGAACACAACGTCGCTAGAACGTTCTTAGAACGTTTCTGTTCAGGCGTAATGTTCTAGGAACGTTCTAGCTGCGTGAAAGGGAAACGTTCTGTACGTGATGGATCTCAACCAACACACAACGATGCTGCAAGGTTCTGGTTTGGTTGTGTTTTACACAACGTCGAGAGAACGTTCTGAAAACGTGATTTTTCTAAAGGTCTTCAGAAGTATTGGTGAAATTATTTTCCAAATTAGGGCGAATGTTTTTTTTTTGTTTGTTTTTTTTAAATGTGTACGCAATTATTTAATGAAAAAAATCGGATAGATTCTTACCGTCCGCGACACCAGTTTTCTGGCAAACTCAGAGCAGCACACTCTTAATATTTGATCCTAATAAAATAATCAAATAACAATACTAATCTGCAACGCTCTGTTTATGTGACGCAATATATGTGACGCAATATGTCCTCGATGACTGAATGTGCTCGAGCGATGTTCTGAGGAGGTGACGATGAAAGCGAAAGGAGGATAGAGACACAGAGAGAAATATTTGTGTGTGTGTTTTAGTCATTTTAAGGTCGCTAGTTTGTTAGTTATAGTTAGTTGTTAGTTATTTATTTATTTAGCCAGCTACATCCGACAATTGGAAGGTAAACAATTTTAAGCTAAGCTTCACATAAATATTTTTACGACGCGTGTTAAACGCTGGTGTTTTAATTAATTCATTTTATTTATTTATATTTACTCTGAATTTGTACTTTTCTGTCAATATGGAAATATTTGGTCAGACAGGAGGAGTGTCACACGACGCTTTCTCTCGTGTCCTCTCCCTGACTATGTGTGTCGCTTTCCCGTTACTGTTTCCAATCACCCGCCTATTCGTATACTTGCCTAGACAATTTTTCTTTTACTTATTATTTTTGTGCTTGAATTTGATTTGATTCATGGTTTGTTCTTATTTTTAATTTTGTTTTATATCAACTAAGAATCTGAAACTGGGGGCCCCGATGTCCGCCCATTGGCCGGGGCAATCATATTTGCTTGCCTGCTCTTTGAACGCTTGAAAACCAAGTTTTTTATATGTTTTCAGATGGAGTGAATGAAGATTTCATCAGCTCAAGTGCCTTATAGAATTATAAATAAACTGTAGAATTATTACTTAAAAAAATACATAACTATACAACCTTTTATGTTCGTTATTTTTCCACTTTAAGTTAACTAGCCCTAGCCTACACAAAATAAATAACAAACTATAATTAATTTGTTTTCGTAGACATTATTTTGAATGCTGTTGCTAATTGTGAAGTTATTAAAGTAACATCTGGTGACGCAATAGTGCACGGAATTATTATTATTATTATTATTATTATTATTATTATTATTATTATTATTATTATTATTGGTATCGATAAGACGCTGCTCCAGCGCTTTCTATTTAAGTGTGCCTAGTAACGCTGCAGGCAGATATGCTCTAAAGACTCCATAATCCTGTTCAAACCCCTGCACAAGAGAGAAGAGGAAACGAAAGGATCAAGGACAGGTTTTAATGGTTGAAATAATAATATCAAATATTCTTTACTTGTATGGTGATTATTTACACATTTGTGTAAATTAAAAATGCAAAACGGTAATTCAGATTCTAAATTTCATGTGATAAGCGGGTGCACGTTATTTGTGTAATATGTGATAATATAATGTTTTGAAAATGTATGAATATTAAGTAATTCTAATCAAAATAACGTTCTAAGCACGGGAGCGTTTTCTCATAACTTTACCACAACTTACAGCTAACGTTCCAATAACGTCTAGAAAACTTTCCTGAAAAACGTTCTGGGGACGTTCTTTCCTAAAGTTCCTGTAACTTAAAAACAAACGTTCTGGGAACTTAAAATTGTTAGCTGGGGGGGGGATCCTGCCCGTTATAATACTCATTAATTTGTCTCGCATCACAAAATATACGTTTATATTATCTCTTTATAGCAGGGACTGTTTCTACTATACATTTTCTGATCATGCTGTAAATTATGATGCTGGTGGAGCACAGAGGGAACTTCGATTGCATCCACCACTTCTGCGATTAGAATTCCTCTCAACACCGCCTCCGTTTCGGTTCTGCTCAGAACTGTTATTCATCTTCCAAAGCTGTCCACGCTGCATCTGCGTGACAGATTACCACGCCGGCAGTGTCACAGACACCTGAAGCGTCTTTTCAGATTGTCAAACAGTCCTGAGCCACTAATCAACGTTGGGAGCCTGATCTGGGATTTACAGCCGCGCTGACCACTTCAGTACTGATACTGAAGTCCAATCCGATTTTTTTGAGCTTTACGCCAAAAAGACTTTGATAACTAGGCATTATGAACTTCAAAAACATGTTCTGTTATTTCTTTATTTATTTAATAAAGATAGGAGGCTGTGTGGTCCAGTGGTTAAAGAAAAGGGCTTGTAACCAGGAGGTCCCCGGTTCAAATCCCACCTCAGCCACTGACTCATTGTGTGACCCTGAGCAAGTCACTTAACCTCCTTGTGCTCCGTCTTTCGGGTGAGATGTAATTGTAAGTGACTCTGCAGCTGATGCATAGTTCACACACCCTAGTCTCTGTAAGCCGCCTTGGATAAAGGCGTCTGCTAAATAAACAAATAATAATAATAATTTAACAAAATATATGTCAATAGTTATTTACTCATGCCGTATCAGCTATATTTAAACACACTATATAAAGTCATATTTACTATCCAACCTTACCTCGCTTATGTTCTTCACTGATTCATATATTAAATTTGTACCGCAGACTCAGCAATAGTGGAAAATTAAATACCACTCAGGAAGACTATTGTTTGGATGGATGGTTTAAACTCCCACACAATAACCTGGCATTCAAAATGTCCCCCAAGCACCAGCGCAGTAATCAAAACAGACAAGCATGTATGCAGTTACAAATCTTTATTAAGACACTCATTACACTAATAAAAAAGATTTATTAAAACCTATGAATGTAATAAAAAGCAATCCAAGTGCAGAAATGTACAGTACAGGCAGGCTACATTACTGCAAATTGTTTCCAGCGAAGAACTCTGTGATATGCATCTGCACCATCATTTTTTTTGCAAGTGTGGACGGCAAACTTGTCAGCGTTTTCTAGCACAGGGGGTCGCTGGTGCGCGGTAAGCCGAGGACACCCTGGCCGACCTAACCCTCCCACCCCCCCGGGCGACACTCAGCCAATTGTGTGCCACCCCCTGGGAGCTCCCGTCCACGGTCGGCTGTGGAATAGTCTGGACTCGAACCGGCGACCTCCAGGCTATAGAGCGCATCCTGCACTCCACGCGGAGCGCCTTTACCCGATGTGCCACTCGGGAGTGACGCAATTCTAGGTGATGCAAAACTTTTGGCCATAGCTATACATAATGACCGCTTGACTGCTTGAATAACTTGACCGCTTGAATAACCTGATTGGCTGAAGCAAACTGTGAGGCTTATAATACAAAATAACACTAATGACCATTAATACAAATAGACTAAACCAAAACTAGATGTTTGTGAATAATTTAAAAAAAAAAACTATATAAATGCACAGTAATTGGAGACACTTAATGTAAAGTGTTACCTAATATACAATTCTTTTTCTAAAAGGCCCAGGTACATGAAGATACCAGTTATTTTCAGTAGAATGTAATCGTTTTGAGTGAGCTCTTCCTGCGATGGTTTCTTGTGTTCACAGCTGGACTGTAGTGGTTCTGTTTCCATGCTGCACTGAAGATGGCTGTGAGCTGCGTTTGTGAGATCCTCAATATGATTTTTTTCCCAGCTTCCTCAGGGTGCTGGAGTGGGCCCTGTCAGAGAGAGGGGGCAGCTGGGAAGCGCTGTATCACTCACTGGCCTCTCTGAGCTGGGAAGGGTTGAGGGGCCAGAGATTGAGAGCCTCCTGGGGCCAGACTGCCAGGCCCTATCAGAGCACAGCTGCTCCGACTGTGCTGGCACGAGGACAAAGGAAGGGTAATACAACTCACTGCGTCCAATCAGCTCGAAGAACTCTTCCACACAGCAGGGCTCAGATACCGCAGGGGGAGCAGAAGATTACCAGGATAGACTTGAGCTCCAACAACTGCTTTCTATTCAAATCTTTATGAAAGCGTGTTATAAGCACATAACATCACATTTCATATTCTGTGCAGTGATATAACATTTAGATTTAGATAGGAAATCAGAAAATTGTAGTAACTGTGGAGTTTATAACTGGGTGTGTTGGGAGTCTCAGAAACAGCACTGTCAAATACTGATCGCTATAACAAATTATCTTGTATGTTTTACATGTTGTAAGGAGTATAACTTTTTTAGGTATTTTCTTTTTTGGATTGAGATTTTTGTCGGGACACTCGGGAGTTGCAACATCTCGCTTTCAAAACTTAACCTGACTCTCCAAACGTACCATAGCCAGTAAACAAAGAGAAAAAACAATAATCAATAACTGAGACGACTTTCAGAACAAAAACTAAATCTTATATTTTGGCAAAGAGCCTGCGGACTTAATATCATCAGGCAAAGTACGTGGTTTAAACTGAGAGACAGCCAAATATATTGTAGACCCTGCAGTAAGAAAACAGGAAAGCTATTGCAGAGAATGACTATTTATTTTAATTACCGTATTCCTTCCAATTTAAGATGCACTTTTTAACCCAATTTTTTCTTATAAAAAATGTCCTGCGTCTTAAATTTGAGTATAGTGATGCGTGTATTAAAATCGGCAACAAAAGTTGTGAATACCCAAGTACACAAACAGCAACGTGACTGACTGCCAAGAAAAGATGAACAAAGACGTCACTGCCCGATCTCGAATCATCCATGACATACAGGCAGCCATTTTCAAAGAATACTCATGAGCTTACAGAGGAATTCGAAGATAGGCTTTGACAATTTCAGCTTGTACCAGCTGGGACAGATTGGAAATGCTGATCAGACCCGCGTTTTTTTAGACATGCCAAGCAATACCAAAAGGGAGACAAACAGATCACCACGACTGGAAACGAGAAGCAGCTCATAACTGTAATGCTCTGTGTGACAGCATACGGCCGCAGACTGCCTCCATACCTCGTTTTCTTATGCATGTAATTGAGGTTGTTTCTTTGTAAATGCAGCTTTATTTGATGTTTTATTTTTTTTACTCAAATTGAGGGTGCGTCTTAAATTCGAGGGTGTCTTAAACTTGAAGGAATGCGGTATTCATCAGAATCAACCAGTGATGCATTATCTTGACATGAACATTAGCTCTTTGGAGTATTAACCCTTCAAGTGAAAAGTAAAAAAAAGTATTTTTCAATTGCAATTGGATGAAACTATAGAACCCCTTTGTTTCAGAAAAGGTTCAATTAAGTTTAAAGGATTGTTCTAATCCATAAATGTAAGATAGTGTCTACTGTATCTGTTTATTATCATTATTTATTACTTAGCAGACGCCCTTATCCAGGGCGACTGACAGTTGTTACAAGATATCACATTATTTTTACACACAATTACATAATTTTTACACACAATTACACATTTATACAGTTGGGTTTTTTTACTGGAGCAATCTAGGTAAAGTACCTTGCTCAAGGGTACAGCAGCAGTGTCCCCCACCTGGGATTGAACCCACGACCCTCCGGTCAAGAGTCCAGAGCCCTAACCACTCCGGTCAAGAGTCCAGAGCCCTAACCACTCCTCCACACTGCTGCCTGATCATATAACATATAACATGTGTAATCATGGTATTTATATAAAATCAAGATACGGTAAGAGTTCTATTTTAAGAGGAGCAAGGAGTTACAACAAACACAATCACACACAATACAAAACCCCCGGCGAAGTGCACATAGCCAATATCCACACATAATGAGTCCAGGCATTCAGACCTAGCAATAGAGACAATAGCACTGGAGCAGCAAAAACTCAAAGCCATTCAGACTGATTGCATTGGAAGCTATTTGCTCTTCAAATCTCCTGGGTGTTAAGAGTTGCAGAGGGGAAAGAGAACAGGCAAGAAGATGCGATGCTAGCCAGTCCTACTGTGAAGAAGAAATGTCATTACTAACGAGAGCTTTTTTAATCACACACAATACGACCAAACCTCTAATTTCTACAGCTGTGGCCAGAAAGTTTTGATCACTTAGAATTTTAGATTGAGACATAAAATTAAAAAAAAGCTGCGTGAACTTAATTTTGATATTTAAAATAAGCACAGAAACTACAAAGTGATATTGCAAAAGTCTACCGGAAGCCATAATAGTAGTACAGTATTTCATGTTAGATTTCAAAATATCACTTTTTCCATTAAGAATATGGAAAACTACAAGGAGGTGTGCAATTCAATATGTTAACGTGACATTATGAAGCACAATTCGACAGGGTGATGCTAAATTTTTGGCCGCAGCTGCATTTATAAAAGTGTTTAGAGATCTAGCGCTTTGTCATGTTCAGTGCTGCTGCTACAATTGTGTAGTCCGCATTAAAATTGTCCAAGATAAAAAAAAAACTTTGTTAAAACATTTTACAAGCCTATAACGTCAAATTGTTTATCCAAACTAAAAGAGACCAGTCCAGTGTAGTGATATAGCTCTTAGATTCAGACAGGAAATCAGAAATCTGGAGCAACTGGTGATGTTATGACAGCACTGTCAAATCCTGATAGCTTTTACATCTGTATAAACAATAGCCTTGCGTGATGTCAGCACAAATACTCAATGCCATGCGAAGACTGTAGTAGGGGTGGGCCATCGATCACGCATAAATACTGTATCTAACATCTACTGTATATAATACTGTGTCTAATATATCTACTGTATATAATACTGTATCTAATATAATATCTAATAGCCTGTGATCGGGTATACTATTTACACCGGGAGTATTTCATAGATGTGTATTTATTTCTTATTAGTTTTATTTTCTAGAAACCCCTTTTTAAGTAACTGTAACCCAGCAAACGCTTATCGCTGATGGGCAGGAGTTTGGGAAGAAAGTTTCACGGAAGGAGCCTCAGAAGAAGAAAAAGAAGGCGGGGCCCCAGGAGCCTCAGAAGAAGGCGGGGCCCCAGGAGCCTCAGAAGAAGAAGAAGGCGGGGCCCCAGGAGCCTCAGAAGAAGAAGAAGGCAGGGCCCCAGGAGCCTCAGAAGAAGAAGAAGGCAGGGCCCCAGGAGCCTCAGAAGAAGAAGGCGGGGCCCCAGGAGCCTCAGAAGAAGAAGGCGGGGCCCCAGGAGCCTCAGAAGAAGAAGGCGGGGCCCCAGGAGCCTCAGAAGAAGAAGAAGAAGGCGGGGCCCCAGGAGCCTCAGAAGAAGAAGAAGGCAGGGCCCCAGGAGCCTCAGAAGAAGAAGAAGAAGGCGGGGCCCCAGGAGCCTCAGAAGAAGAAGAAGGCGGGTCCCCAGGAGCCTCAGCAGAAGAAGAAGGCGGGGCCCCAGGAGCCTCAGCAGAAGAAGAAGGCGGGGCCCCAGGAGCCTCAGAAGAAAAAGAAGGCGGGTCCCCAGGAGCCTCAGAAGAAAAAGAAGGCGGGTCCCCAGGAGCCTCAGAAGAAGAAGAAGGCGGGTCCCCAGGAGCCTCAGCAGAAGAAGAAGGCGGGGCCCAGAAGCCTCAGAAGAAGAAGAAGGCGGGGCCCCAGGAGCCTCAGAAGAAGAAGGCGGGGCCCCAGGAGCCTCAGAAGAAGAAGAAGGCAGGGCCCCAGTCATACAAATCAAAGTTTACAACCATTGCTGTTGTGTTTTATTTTAGCGAGCTGGCCCATCTTTTATGAAGTAGGTCTCTTACTTTTTTTATTAGATCTGATTTTTAGTTAATAAAAAACACGAGTGGTAGAACATGAACTGCTTTTAAGATAAAATATATATATATAAATCTAAACCAGGCCAACAGGACAGTTTATCAGGGCGTTCAAACGTTAGTTTGTGGTTTGACAGACACTTTGAGAACCAGAATATATATATATATATATATATATATATATATATATATATATATATATATATATATATATATATATATATATATTACGTCTTTATATTTTATTAATATAGTTATCAATAGTCTAGCATTTTGCTGTACTTCTTTGAAAATGAATACATGAATCTCTTAAGTACTTCTGTGAAAATTATTATAGGTTACATGAATATTCAAAACTGTTCATAAAGCCCTTTTAAACCACAAAGGGCTTTCTAAGTACTAATATTGTGCAAGAATCGCTTAAGGGGGCATCTTAATCTGTCCAAAAAAAAAAAAAAAAAAAGATCCTGCATGGTTTTCAAGGCGGAACATTTGTACCAGCATGAGTTTCTCTTTCAATCTGTTACAGAAAGACGAGTAACAGCAGAGGGCCTGGGGCGAAGGGTACGCTGAGGCAGCCCAGGTGGTAAAAATCAGCTAGGTACGTTTTTGAAAGAAAAAAAGTACAAAAATATATCTAAAAATTATTATTTTTTTAATAATGTGCCCATTGAATTTAAGAGTGACATAATCGAAATGTTTTCACATTATTATTATTATTATTATTATTATTATTATTATTATTATTATCCATTTCTTCAAAACATAATCGTGATCTCAGGCTGTACAGAAAGTTGTCGCGTCACAGACATGTTCGCTTCTCATTGGTCAGTTTCCATAGTTACGCCACGTGTAGCTCCAGAATTGGATCAGGATAAAGGATCTGTGGAGTCTGATCCGGATCCGCTTAGTAAAACACCTTCTTATGATCCGACTTAAGTGAATTCGGACCCCATTTTTTTGTTCTCGTTAGTACAACCGGCCCCTGAAGCAGCGAATAGTCCAGTATATTATTTAGTGGACGGTTCGATACTCTACACACAAGATGAAACCAGTCTATAACGCATTTCTTTCAGAAGCCAACTCTAGGTGCGAATGTTTAGTGATTGTATTGCTAATTATTTTAATATTGTTTTTCTGCTGACAGTCCTGTGCAATGTGATGTTTAGCTGCGATACGTTTTGATAAGTCAATGATTTTTCTTGCACAACTGCAAAGCCTTTCCCCTCCCCTGATATTGCGATTCATAGCTGTTAGGTTTTTTGTAATGTATTTGATCCTACAGACTAAAAGAATTGGTAATTATATCCATATACTCACTGTTTGGCGACAGCAGTTTAAAATATATATATATATATATATATACATTTTCCAAATGTTTTCTTTAGAGAAAAAAAAAAAACCAAGGACGTACTGTTTTTAATACTGATCTTAAATTGCAGGCATATCTTGGTTAATATTGAGGTTCATGACCAAGGATGCTAATTTTCCGCAATACTAAAAATTAATAAATTCTCCAATAAAAAAAAAAAAAAGAAATCTGCATTATTCCACAATTTAAATAAGACTGTACGATACACAAACAGTACTACTGAACAACAGTTAGCACAGGAAGTATTGGTACGCTTTTAAATTCTAAGGAAGTTACACGCTTACCAGTGCCATCAATCAATAATATAAACAAACTTAGCATTTTACATCTTTAAACAATTTGTTCAATCGTTGTAACGACACAACGGATACTGAAGTAAACAGCAGCTACGTTTCAATGTGACAGTACGCCTCGTTTAACCTTGACCTCTGTACACCGGAAACCGTTTTATTGACGTATATTTACGCAAAATTGATGGCACAATCACTTCACGTGCAGATTAAAAGGGGAATTAGCACGGGATTGCACAAATTAGTTCACGTGCTGGGATTCAAGTGAATAATTAATTAGTAATTGAATCCCGGTGTTATGATGAATCCTATACCCCCCTTGGTACCGTGCATCCCCGAGCAATCGCCAACATTTCGCGCTTGTGCAGATCTCTCTAGATTGATTTGGAGCATGCGCATATTTCTTTAATAGAAGTCTGCTTGTGTGTGTGTGGCCGTGAACGCGCATTTTCTCCAGCATTTTCTTGCTGTGTTTGTGAAAACGGTAGTAATGTTGCACAACAACCCGAGCTACTTCACGTCTTATTTCACGATGTATTTATTTAATATATTTTACAGCGATTTTATTTTAATAATGCAAATGTACCAAGAAATAAAGAAATGCTGCGATATTAAATCATGTTTTGTTTTTCACAGCACCAGAGAAGCTGACATATTTCGTATATCCCCTGCCTTAAAGATTTTCTGAACGTAATAGGATTTTCCAGTACTATACCAGATGAGTTCAGGGGGTCCAGTAATGGTTATACAGGTCATTTGTATTCTCTAGGGGTACCCCTGTATTTTATTACATGGGTGATACCACATTTTCCAGCTGAAATATTCTGTATCACCTGCCTTGAAGTCTTTCTAAATGCAATAGGATTCTAAGTTTGTACCTGATGTGTTCAGGGTGTCTAGACATGCTCGTACAGGTCATTTCTATAGAGGGGACACCCCCCATCGTATACCAAGAGAGAAATGAGTGTCCCAATGCGATTTAATCCCTTAAATGCAGTGCTAATTATGCAAGTTTGAGAATTGCATTTCACACTTAGACTGAATATGAAGCGAATAAGAAGCTGGGTGAATAAGAAGCCAACTTCAGCCGCGTCAAATGATAAATGATGAAGTTTTTAGAACTTTTCAGTAAAAAAGAAAATTAAAGGTGCGTAAAATATTACAACTTTTGTGCTGTAGAATTTGGTCCCCCATTAAATAATAGATAAAAAAGTATACACATATCTTTGATACACAACTAATTAACTCACCCCAATATTAAAGTTTCACCCCCACTAGTATGCTTGATTTCTGCACATTAACCATGATTTACTCGTTATGTTTGCTAACTTTAGATTGAGAAGCTATCTTGTGTATTGCTTACAAAAAACTTTCTGGTAGATTAAATGTGCTTATGCCATGTGCTTAAATGTGGTATCCTCTAAACAGTTGTAATCTAATACTGGAATCCAATTGTATTTAGAAACTATGGCAGGGGATACAAATATTTCAGCTTCCCTGCACTGTGAAAAACAAAACATGATTTAATATCTCAGCATTTCTTTAGTTCTTTCTGCGTTACATTTTGTATGTTTCCCAAATGATATTTGGCATCCCCTGTCAGTTTAATTTTACCTTTGAGAAGATGGGATACCAAATATTACAGTATACCAGCTATAATATTTAGCACCCCCCCCTTGAGAACACAGGGGATGCCAAATATTATAGCTGGTATATTTAATGCAATCAATTAAAAATAGTCAGAGAAAAGGAGCACACAGCCACACATGGTAAAATCATTTTTAGAAGTTGTTTAAGTCTAATTAAAGCACAAAGTGGTCTAACATTTTCACACAAGAGTGCCTATTGTTTCTCTATAGCTGATTACTGATGGAAGATTGTAATTCTTACACCTTCAGGTAGGTATATACAGAATTAATCTTGAGGTGTTCTGATACATTTGCACACTACTGTAGTTGACTGACAGCTATCCCTTTGATTGGCTGTTGCCAATGATGTAGAATTCTATGCTTCTAGAAGACTAGGTCTTACCTTCTAATTTAATTCACACTGTAACAGCAGTCCCATGATACACAGTGCAAACAGCAGGGTCTGGCAACATTGCAGAACAAGTTAAATTTACTGTTCATATCCGGTGTGGGGTGGGGGGGAGGGGGGTGCTTATAAATGTTACACAGGACCCCCACAGCAAAGGAGCGATTCCATTCTCCGCAGGACTCTCCTGCAGAAATAAATGATCTTTATTCTCCTTCATACAGCATTTTAGAAAGCAGGGCAATTGTGCAATTCATCATTTGCCTTAACACTGGCGTTGGAATGCACTAAGTCAGTTAGTTTGGGTGAAAATGTGCTTAAAGGGAAACAGACCAACAAAAGTAACCAAGGTAACAGCAAAGGCAATTCAGAGCATTTAAACGAGAGACTGTCGATTGAAAGGTTGAGTTTTTTTTTTTAACTGCTATATTTAACATTATCCAAAGTGTGAACTTGACTGTGTTTGATTAAAACATTCTTAAGTGAATAAGTAAATGGGTTCAGAAGAAAAAAAAAAACATGAGCAAGATTTTAACTCTCTATTAGCACCATTTTTTTTTTTCTGAAAGAAAAACGTTTCTGGTCGTGGTTAAGTTTCATTATTATAACAAGTAACAGCTGCTGAAAAATGTGAACTGCTTTTTTGGTGTTTGCTACATTTTTCAGTTGTCTTTTCCTAATTTGAAAAGCCTTTCATACTGTTGCACCCACTGCCACCAAGAACTGCTGTATTATTATTATTATTATTATTATTATTATTATTTGTTTATTTAGCAGACGCCTTTATCCAAAGCGACTTACAGAGACTAGGGTGTGTGAACTATGCATCAGCTGCAGAGTCACTTAAAATTACGTCTCACCCGAAAGACGGAGCACAAGGAGGTGAAGTGACTTGCTCAGGGTCACACAGTGAGTCAGTGGCTGAGGTGGGATTTGAACCGGGGACCTCCTGGTTACAAGCCCTTTTCTTTAACCACTGGACCACACAACCTCCTATTGATTTATTGATTGGTCAACAGTGATAGACCTACTGGCATTGATTCTAACACAAGGCCTACTATTTAATTAGGTAGCTAATTAATTTCACACAATTATTACGCCACTTTAGGAGTAAAACTGATGAGGGGGTCTGGCTTGAGAACGTACAAATCAATACATGAAGCTGTCATGAACATCACGCTTGTAACCTGTCTCTGTGGTGACACAAACTGTTTTACTGCTGCTGGAAAACTGATGCAGACCTAACTTAATACACCTTATTCACGCAGCGGCCGTGTTTGGTTGAAAACGAGGCTTGGTGTGCGAGCAACTGTCATGGCCGCCGCAGCTCCTGATAATCTCACTATGTGGACGAAATCTTTAATATGTGTTCCTCAAATAAGTTGAAGAAATTGATAATTGGGCAGATAATAATGCGAGGATTCCAAAAAACATACAGCAGAAAGGGTACAGCAATTGGATCGAGGGTTATATTCATGAAGTAGAAGGTAAATTATCAAGCGTATTTGTGATTGGAAAGTGAATAAGGTACTCGCCTATACTAGATTCGTAAAATGTTTAGATCTCGCAGTTTGAGTTAGAGAATGTTTACTTTAATTAATACTGATGTTGATATTAAGCCTCTGTATTGTTTCACGTTTATTGGTTTGGTATAAGCATGTGTTAATTGTTTTCTAAATACAGTTAAGAGGCAGGAGAATGGATGTAGCGTTAGGCCATTTTTTATATATGATTTGATTAGGCTTACATCTTATCACACGAATAGATAATATTAATAATGCAAGAATAGGCAGTTAAATTGAAACTGCAGCTTTGCCCCCTGAACACATTTATGTTGTAAAAAGTGTGTGTGTTACAAAATGAACACCATTGAAAGTTAGGGGCACAGTTCATAGAGCTGTTCTGTGCAGGTATTGAGCTGTACAAGCCCTTGATTGTATTAGAAACCCTGTGCTCGCTTCATGAGGTCCACCCCACTGCCCACCAAATACTGACAAGCCGCTTATCTTTCCATTCTGCATGATCGATAACATGATTTCAGACAGGACACTGAACCTTTTTTGTTTTTTTTTAACCACTTAATGGCCAGGCATTCTACATACCAATTTGCCTGACTGTAGGTATTTGGTTTACATAGCACATTCTAAGCACGAGTCAGTCATTTAAAACAGCATGGAGCGCCTGTCTGGCCCAGAACGTTTTAGATGTTGGTCTGTCTGAGAGATCCACTCTATTTGAGGCGTCCCTGAGGAGCTGGACATGTCTTCGACTCCCAGCTGGTGAAGGACGACACCCACCAAGAGCACAGCCTGATATGCTGGCCCTGCTCCAATTGACCTGGTGGCGCGGAGAAGCTTTCAGAATAGAGCTGCTTGAGTTGCTTTTCAAGGTCAGAACACAGTTACATGGGACCGCAGTTTGTAAGGTAAAACTGGCATTTTTAGATTTAGGAGGTTTTCAAGACTAATTAATACATATTGGCACTTTTTTTTAATAAAATGTAAAATACACCAATAACTGTTCTAAAACAAATAAGACTACTTCCAGGATCCTGAAAAAAAAAAAAAATATATATATATATATATATATATATATATATATATATATATATATATATATATATACAGCTCTGGAAAAAATTAAGAGACCACTGCAAAATTATCAGTTTCTCTGGTTTTACTATTTATAGGTATGTGTTTGGGTAAAATTAACATTTTTGTTTTATTCTATAAACTACTGACAACATTTCTCCCAAATTCCAAATAAAAATATTGTCATTTAGAGCATTTATTTGCAGAAAATGACAACTGGTTAAAATAACAAAAAAGATGCAGTGTTGTCAGACCTCGAATAATGCAAAGAAAATAAGTTCATATTCATTTTTAAACAACACAATACTAATGTTTTAACTTAGGAAGAGTTCAGAAATCAATATTTGGTGGAATAACCCTGATTTTCAAGCACAGCTTTCATGCGTCTTGGCATGCTCTCCACCAGTCTTTCACATTGATGTTGGGTGACTTTATGCCACTCCTGGCGCAAAAATTCAAGCAGCTCGGCTTTGTTTGATGGCTTGTGACCATCCATCTTCCTCTTGATCACATTCCAGAGGTTTTCAATGGGGTTCAGGTCTGGAGATTGGGCTGGCCATGACAGGGTCTTGATCTGGTGGTCCTCCATCCACACCTTGATTGACCTGGCTGTGTGGCATGGAGCATTGTCCTGCTGGAAAAACCAATCCTCAGAGTTGGGGAACATTGTCAGAGCAGAAGGAAGCAAGTTTTCTTCCAGGACAACCTTGTACTTGGCTTGATTCATGCGTCCTTCACAAAGACAACATCAATGTGAAAGACTAGTGGAGAGCATGCCAAGATGCATGAAAGCTGTGCTTGAAAATAGCAAACATGCATTTTCATTGTACAAGCTGACATCTGGCACAGCACTCGGATAAAGAAAGCTCTAAGTTTGCTTCCCTTGCCTTCCAGGAAGTCTGTTGCTGCTTTACTTCCTTGGTTGTTTTACGGCATCTTAGCTTCAGGGTCAAAGCATCTTATTGGCTGTAAAGCATGCCATTAATTAGGCAAGCAGCTGTTTGGTTACAGACAGTAAAGGCGGCGCCTCTATGTTTGGGAGAATGACTTTGTTAGTTTTTTTATTCCAAACTTTTTTAAACAGGAGAGAGAGAGAGATAGAGAGAGAGAGAGAGAGAGAGAGAGAGAGAGAGAGAGAGAGAGAGAGGGAGAGAGAGTCATATTTTGTCAGCAACTTGCAGGAGTCCTCGCAAAAATTGTGCTGAGGAACAAACTGTACGATCTTGATGAATAAGGATCAGTTTCTCTCTGCAGAACCGAAATGCTAATTCTGTTCAAAAATCCTCTGTGGCTTCCCTGAGGAACCAATTTTAAAAGGCTCTGTGCTGAAGGCTCCTCGCTCGACTTCCTCTGGGTATCAGGATCGATGAGAGAGCTGGTCCGGAGGGAGAAAAGGGGAGGAGGGGAGTGCAGTCGTGGTACAGCGTGATAAGGACTCCCTGTATCAGATATTACTAAATGTCTGCACAAGATCACCTCTGACTGATCCAGCTAACATAAAAACACAGTTCTACGAGGGAATAACTTCCACAGCACAGCCGACTCTCACAAAGAGCCTGTTCATCTTGCAACCTTTTTTCTTTGTTTTTTTAATTAATTTATTATTATTATTATTAAAAAGAAAAGAACATATCCAAGCTGTACAAACAGAGCTCAACTTTAAATGTATTATTCTTGAAATGTATTTGTGTTTACGACTGTAAGTTGCCCTGGATAAGGGTGTCTGCTAAGAAATAAATAATAATAATAATAATAATAATAATAATAATAATAATAATAATAATAATTTAAAAGATAAAACTCAATTGCAACAAATAACTAAAGGGTACCTGTGGCCTCACACAACTGTTGTTTTTGCAAACGGATGCCCTTGTGTACCTTAAAGGGTTAAAGAGAAACACAAACCTGTCAAAATGTTTTTAAAAGCAATCGCACTAAGAACTTTTCAGAATCATTGTAAACTTAATACATGGTAAGGGGACCCTACAAAAAGAAAATGTAACCAGCATTACGATGCTGCTGCTATGTCACTGATATTAAAATGCTGTTTGGTCACGGATGTTAGGGTGTGTCGATTTAGAAATGTAACGTTAACGGTGGTCCAACATGTGTAATACCAGAGCCAATGATACAATCCCTGTAGAACCTCAGAGAAGAACGAGCCACAAACCTGTGCTCCCCTGTCTGTACGACACCCTTTCTTTGTCATAGCTAGTCACAAGCCACCATGACTCCAGATTCTTGCTGTAACAGCTGATTGTGAACCAGCCCTTCGGTACACTCATAAAAAGCTATACCATGTGAGAGGAAAATCCTCAGCTTTGCCACCTTCATTCCCACCTTCTCGCAAGCCTCTGTTTGCTTCACAGCCCTCCTGGGTGTTGCAGCACTGGTGTCTCTAAGCATCAGCTGGCTGCTATCACAATGTCAGACATGTTCAAAGCATGCATCAGACTGCAAGTTTTAAGAGTCTGTTTCATGCAAAACTTTCATTCTCATCTAATCAGTAACTGAGAGCTTGTCAGTGGGCATTTCCTTTCTTTTATTTGTTTTGGTTCTGTCTGACTTCCCCATGCTGCAGGAGGCTCTGGCACTGCTGGCAGGCTCTCATATCTACTGTGAAATTAATCTGTTCCTTTTTTTATCATTCATTAAGAACATTTTAAAATACTTTCACCTCAAATAAACGTGAATGCCTTACACGTGCCTTACAACAACGTCTCACCCGAAAGACGGAGCACAAGGAGGTTAAGTGACTTGCTCAGGGTCACACAGTGAGTGAACAGGGATTTGAACCGGGGACCTCCTGGTTACAAGCCCTTTTCTTTAACCACCAGACCACACAGCTGTCTCTCCTCAATCTCGCATGGATTGGCTCTCGATTGCTAGACTTGCCAGACAGACTGCCAGATTGCATCTGGGAGCAAATTGAATGCATTTGTTACTCAGAGGAATAATGTCCATAATGGTAGCAGAGCCTTGTATGATCCGAGCACTCTGCACACACCAACTGTTTAAATGAGTACTAGTCCATCTGAATGTCCTTTTTATGAACCAAAATCATATTATACAGTAGACTTACTTGAATGAATACTTAAAACCTATCATGCTGTAATACATTTTGCCCTATTAATCACTTCTGTATGAGCACTAAACCTGTCTGCTTAACTCTCCATCAAATTGAAGAAATGTCCCGGCATCCTCTTTTATCCCCCTCATTATGTATGTCCTCCAGGCAGAGTGAACCCAGCATGTTAAAGCTATATAGAATCCTGCATTATATTAAGCACGGCGTACTCTTTTATGTACTGCGTGACATCTTCAGATTGATGTGTGTGTCTGTGATGAAATGTCCAAAGGCAGAAATGTATACACAACAAATTCCAGGATAAGATCTCGAGTCGAGGATAGCGTTTATCACTTTGACTGCTGTCAATTACTGTGTCAGAAAGCCACCTCTAGTGCTTACATATAACATAATTAAATGCCTGGATAACACTTTCCATGAAGTGTCTCTAAATACTGTGTTTTTACATAGCAGTTACTTAAATACACGTGTACTTACACATAATTACAATGTTATAATGCATACTTAATGTGTAAATCTTTTGTGCACGTTATATGCAAGTATATACCAGGACAGCAGTGTGGAGTAGTGGTTAGGGTTCTGGACTCTTGACCGGAGGGTCGTGGGTTCAATCCCAGGTGGGGGAGACACTGCTGCTGTACTCTTGAGCAAGGTACTTTACCAAGATTGCTCCAGTAAAAACCTAACTGTATAAATGGGTAATTGTATGTAAAAAATAATGTGGTATCTTGTAATGATTGTAAGTCGCCCTGGATAAGGGCGTCTGCTAATAAATAAATAATAATAATAATAATAATAATAATAAACATTTGGTCTGTTTTGGTAGCTCTTATATTTAAGTGAATAATATATTTTTAAAGTCCTGGCAACTCTTTTCAACTTATTTGTATATGACCTCATGTCCTCTACCTCTCTAATCTCTAAATATGTGAGGTAATCCTCAGACTAATAACATATTTTCCGGTAGCACAGAGTTCTTTATTGCTTATTAAGACACAAGTCTATATAGAGAGATGTTTTTAATATATAACACCAGCTCTGTTTAATTAAAATGATTCCCTTCTTAAAAGTAAAAACTTACTTTTCAGTGTGTTCTCAATAGGCTGGTTTCTTTTCATGTACAAATGTTTTTTTTAACAAACTTGGCTTCTTTCTAGATAAAAATCCCCTGCTTCAACAGTCCTTGACAACTTATAGATAAGGACTCAAGGGGGGCCACTTTCTAACCAAAGTTTACTTTTAATTAATAAGAAACTTTACTGTGAGCATTTACTCATAATGATATCTCTACTGATAAGAAGATGCCCAGATCCTAATTCTCGCTATCAAGCTCTCATTAATATTACTTATAACCTAATGAGGTAATGGACATTAACTCTTTGCGGTTCATTTATTCAGCACCTGTCAGGTCTGATACTGGGACCTCCTTGAAAGCGTGATGTTACATTTTCATCGGCAGCAGAATGAGATGATCGGCCAGTCTGTAGCTCGGTGAGCTTAATAAGGGGAAGAGGTGGATTGAGCAAGAAGATGGGTGCACTTTAAATATTGGTATTATATTACACCAACAGTGTATTGGAAGGTAAAACAAATGCTAAAAGGCTTTAAACTTAGTCAAATACAGTATTTTCACGACATTTTTGTTCTCATAAGTGTTTTTATTTAATTGGATTACTAATTTTGATGTCAAGAATTTTGAGCATCCTGGTACATATTGGTAGTAGGTCACTAGCAAAGACCCAGGGAGACAGAGCAAACCTGTTGATTGAATCTTAATTAATCCTCAGGCTTCTCGTCAAAGAATATTACAGCTAGCACTGCCTGAACAGATAACTTCAAACAACCCGAGATGGTAATGACCCTGGCACAGTGGGGACACTCGCTTGTCATTATCCTGCCGCCTTCTCAGAGATTAAGTAGTTTCCTACAATCACTAGCTGGCTTCCCTGGGGTCAGCTGGCTATCATGGTGCAGAAGGAGACTCATTGCTTGAATCTAGAAGAGACCCACATAACCAGATTTGAGCTCAGCAGTGCTGGGCCGGCTCAGTACTGATCTGTGGTTCAGTAGGGGGGTGATCTCTTTCTCATACCTCTGCATTACACCTCACCTAATGTCCCAGCATGCTGTTCAACTTCCAGGTTGGTGCCCTGGCTGTGTGAAGTTTCCGATCTTTGCTGGGTAATCCGCAGGGAGTGTTGCATTGGCTCTGGTGTGGCCGCGGGTTAGGAAGACAAAACCGTCAGGGACCGTTTCTCGCTACAGCAGGTTAAAATAATTGGACAAAAAATGTATCCTAGCTATAACAAGACCGTCCTATGGTGAAAGACAGCAGCCCTGCCTTTCTGAGGAGACGGATAGATGCAGTGCTCAAGCAAGCAGATTGCTGTCAGGCACAGCAGAGATTTATCTTCCTCTTGCTAAGTGTTTGACTGAAACATGCAGCAGACAAACATCTATCTCTCTCTAATCTCCAATTACTCTCACTGTCCTTTCTTGCGTTAAAAAAGTGATGGATTAAGAGTCGGTGAAAGGTGATGGAATTGATGGCAACAGAGTGCGAAGTCTTTGATTTATCCACAAAGACAGTACGCCACAAGATTCCCTATGAGTTCAGAGCAAATGATCATGTTATAGTACTAGCATGGAGCTAGTTTCTAGAGAACAATGCTCTGATTTCAAGCACATTGTTCAGAAGATCAGTGGAACATCACTTGCTACGTTTATATGAAGTTGGTATTCAGAATAGGCAGTCGTGTTTGGGATGCTTATCGGATTGTTAAGTCCAGCATACACCAGTATGACTGCACGTTTGGTTCAATGCAGAAAGCTTGTCACAGGTAGCTTGTGTTAGTCACTCTGTGACATTTACACCATCAACACACCGCTGTTCGAGTCTCATTTACTGTTGCAGACTTTAGCACCCCAAGTACCAGGTCTACAGGTAAACAGTCAAACAACTGGACTGCATATAAAAGCAAATTGCTACTTAAAACTCAATTTCCCAGATGCCTTCACTCAAGTTCCTGAGTTGCAGCAGGAAGGTGGGGCTGGGCTTTCTACACACTCCAGCGAATCAGCTGCAAGATCATCTGAGCATATTATCTGATCTGCAAAGAGACAAGGTTTATATAAATAACACTAGCTATGTTTAGGTAATATTAAGTTTGACCAGTATCCAGAACACCTACCAGTGAGCCACTGCATTTAAAAATGGTCTCTGAAAGGGTTATTTCTTTTTTTATTTTTTTGTAGGAATGTTAAAAAAAATTTCATAAGGAATGCTTCTTGTTTCCCTGCCTGAAGTCCTTTTTGATATGGCTGTGCAACATAACGGAGCTTTCTCATTGGTTTAGGAACTTGTGAATAGTCATACCTGCCCCTGGCATCCCATATGGGCGGTCATAAGGAAACAAGCTGGCTGATACTGCATCAGCGCACAGAGACTATCACAGACATTTGCAGAGCATTTTTGAGATGTTATAGTAGTAAAATAATGACTTGGATTGCATTATTGAGGAGTTTGGTGATAAAACGAGTGATCAGGAGATGATTGATCGGTATGTACGACTATTATTATTATTATTATTTATTTCTTAGCATATGTGAAAGCGATAGCGAACGAAAGGGTGGGCGGTGCTGGAGATGCCTAGTGAGTGCTTTGTTGATATGCAGGGCCTTTTAAACCCGTTTGACTGTGAAAAAAAAATACTTTTAAACAGCGCGTCTAAAATTAACTGCGCGTGTGAAAATAAATTGGACCTGACGCGCACTTAATAAATGGACTGCAAAGGGTTAACTAAAGGATATTCATTTTAGTGCATGCATTGAAGTGATCATTTATTAGTGTGTATGGAAACCAGGCTTTAACCACTGACAGGCGTGCTATTTAAACCTCTTTTTCTGGCCTGAAAACTAGCGATGTGCAGTTTGATTCTTTTTACTGACTCGATTCATTTGATTCAAAATCATGTCAAACGCGTCAAGAGCCGTTTAAATGAAGACTGTTCACTTGGTGGGCCGCACCATGAAAAAAAAAAAAAAGTGTTATGCATCGTAATATACGTGAAAATATCTATATAAATTGTATGTAGGCCAATATACTCAAATATACTGCTTTACATAAAAACACATTACCCTCCCCCCCCCCCCCCCCCCCCCGCACGATTCCTTGTCATCAATAAGTATGTGGGCACGGTTTCAATCAATTAATCAACATATTACTTAATACTTAACTTATCTAACATAACATTAGATAGTCCTAATACTAAGAGTCTGTCCACCTCTCACACGCTAGGGGGTGCCCAATCCTGGTCCTGGAGGGCCAATGCCCTCCTGGTTTTTGTTCAAACTGTACACTAAATTGATTAATTGGACCAATTAAGCTTCTAATAAGGGCTTGATTGGTCCAATTAAGTCATTTAGGGCACAGTTGCAACAAAAGCCAGGAGGGACACTGGCCCTCCAGGACCAGGATTGGGCACCCCTGCGCTACATGATAACCAAACCTTGATCTTACTCTCCTAGCTTCCTAGTGACATTTCAGATCGCATTTGGGTATAATCCGAAAAATCTTGATTTTCGCTTATTAACACCAGTAACTATTGCTCCCCCTGTGTGAGAGTTGGCATCTGCAGTGCCTGGGGGCTCCCTTCCAGCCCCATGCTGCTGTTCCTAATCTACAGTCTGCCGCTTGGTGATTAGTTAGCTTCGTCATGATGAGATTGTCCACGGCTTTACTCCACTGGCAAATCCCTGGTCAGCACAGTCCAAAAGCCTGGAAGACACGAATCCCTGGACGTCCAGTCATGGTCTGCAGCTGAATGCCTAGAAGACAAAGACCTTCCTGTTCTAAGGCATAGTTTTGTTCCATCTGTGCGACATTGTGCCCTTTTCTGGACACAGCTGCTGCTGAAACGTGGACACAGATCTATAGACTGCAGCTGTTGCCTACTTTAATGCCTTGGTCTGTCTGAGAATAAGAGGTTGCATTTAAGTACATTCTTTATCTTATGTATTTTTGAATACTGAATACTTTGCTTCACGGATTATTACAGGCATCTTAAAACCAGTATTTCTAGCAATATTTGGCATGTTGCGGTCTTGTATTGTCTTCATTCGTTGTATTTTTTTCAACCAGCATAACGCCGTGGTGATGAGGCATCTCCTTTACAAAGTCACCCTGGAGAACGCAGTGTACTCAGGTTACAAACATGCATCCAGTGCAATGCACTTCTCTAAAGGTTCATCCTCATAATCCCATGGAATAAAAAAAATCCAAAACAGTGGTAAAATAACTGATGTCATTGGTAATTCAAGCAGTCCTTTAAGGGATATCTGTGTCATAATGTATATTTATTTCCAGCACAATCATTGCTTTACATCGTTGACAAGCTGAAAAAGTTACCTGTCTGAACCATCACTCAGCTTTACAGTCGTTTCTATTCATGAGAAATCCCTCACGAATTTGCCTGGGTAGTTACATTCTCCCCAGCTAGCACCCACCGCTGTCTGAAACCCTGTGGATCCTGTGGTTGTTAGAGAGGTCACTTCTATTCTAGCTTCAAACAATCACTTCAGCCTTTCTGTGTATTGTTTAACATTTAATGCTTCAATTGTGGGCGCTACAAATGCATGTCAGTTTACATGCCCTCTCATCAGTAAGCTGATTGTATATCTGGGGGTGGGGAGGGGGGGGGGTCATGTATCATAACACCTCCCCCAGCTACACTCCTCCACACAATCACAGAATAACCCTGCTCCTTCTTCGGCCCGCTGGCTCCCTTTCCTTACAGTTGCTGCTTAAGGGAATATTGTGTCTCGTTGTCCCTCCACAGATCAACTCTCCTGTCAAATCTGTTCCATCAGCAATGGCTGTAAAAGAGTCTGCAGCTTCTTGGAGCACACAGATACTGAGGCTGAAGCCTGAATCGCTTCCATGCTGGGTGTATATACGTTACAACAGCTCAAACCCTTCCATGCTGGGGCATATATACGTGGCATCAGCTTCAAAGGCAGGAAGGATGTCGACTTGACAACTTTTACAATTGAAATCCAGGGGACACCAAAACACTTGTCATGTAATAGAGATACATAAAAGATGCATGGAGTGAATGCAAATTTCTTTAACCCTTAGCGGTCCATTTATTCAACACGTCAGGTCCAATTTATTCTCACACGCGCAGTTTATTTTAGACGCGCTGTTTAAAAGTATTTTTGTTCACAAAAATGCACTGCATATAAACAGGACTCTCAGTACTGCATCTCCAGCCCCGTCCCACTCCTTGTTCGCTGTATTTTTCACACACCTCTTCATAGTCGTGCATACCGATAAATCATCTCCTGATCACTCGTTTTATCACCAAATTCCTCAATAATGCAATCCAAGTCATTATTTTATTACTATAACATCTCAAAAAGCTCTGCAGATGTCTGTGAAATTCTTTGAGCACTGGATGCAGAAGCAGCTATCTTGTTTGTTTATGTTCGTGTTATCTATGTGGTGCCGGGGCTATGTGTATTGCTCAGATCCGCCCTTATTCTTTTTTTGACCACACAGCCTCCTTAGAACTCCACATTGAGCAAAACAGAAAGGAAACATCAATCAGTCAATATTTATGTTATATAGCACCTTTCATAGTGGACCACCATCACAAAGCGCTTTACAAGATAGTGACGAACAATGCATTAATACATTAAATACAGGGCATAGTACATTCAATACAAACAGTAAAAAAACAATGCAAATGCATTAACTACAAGTATATTACAGGAGGCTGTATGGTCCAGTGGTTAAAGAAAAGGGCTTGTAACCAGGAGGTCCCCGGTTCAAATCCCACCTCAGTCACTGACTCATTGTGTGACCCTGAGCAAGTCACTTAACCTCCTTGAGGTGTCTGCTAAATAAACTAATAATAATAATAATAATAAATACAAGGCTAGGATGTGAATTCTAAACATTGTGGATGCATGTGTCATACAGAATCAGACATATCACCCCAGTTCTGGCATCTTTGCATTGGCTACTGGTTAGTTTTAGAATAGATTTTAAGGTGTTGCTGCTAATTTGTAAGGCTTTAAATGGTCTCGCACCTCCATACCTTAAAGATCTTTTGGAACTCTGTGTCCCCAATCGCCTGCTCCGATCACTGGATGCTGGCCTACTGTCTGTACCTATTATTCAGAAAAAAACTTCAGCTGGTAGATATTTTAGTTATATGACACCTAAATTATGGAACAAATTGCCCATCACAATTAGAGAAGCTAAAAACCCATTTCTCTACATCTACATCTCTATATCTACATCAAGCGCTGTAGAAGTTGCAAGAACATCTGGGTTTATGAATCTGCTGAGCAGTTCCTGAAGAATTCTGTGAGAGCTGGAATCACTTTTTGCAGAATGCTCTGTTCTTGCTGCAAGAGTGTGTTCATGTGCACAAAGAGAGGTAAGGTGGAGTTTACAAACAATAAATACAACTCTGTCTTTGCATCACAGAGTATCATCTTTAATCTCTGCAACTGTGGATCTTTTCTTTGCTCTTGTGACGATGCATAAGATTTGAGAGCTAGCAGATGATCCAGAACCCTTCTTGCTACCTTCTCCAGTGATAGCCAACGAGTAGCCACGTGTTTTAAAATGTTTCTATTTTTTTTCAATTTCACCAAATGCACAAAAATCCTTTTGTTGTGCCATTCTCTTTGAGCTTTTTAGAAAGTAGTTAAAAATAACAGACACAGCATAAACAGGATCTGCAGACAGTATTATTATTATTTATTTCTTAGCAGACGCCCTTATCCAGGGCGACTTACAATCGCAAGCAAATACATTTCAAGTGTTACAATACAAGTAATACAATAAGAGCAAGAAATACAATAATTTTTGTTCTAGTGTGACAAACCACAATTCAATAATACAGCAGATAATAGTGATAGTTACATCAGGATATGATTAAATAGTGATAGTTACATCAGGATATGATTAAATACAAAATACTACAGGTTAAACACTTGGCAGATTACAGTACTCTGAAGTACAGGATTAAATGCAGTAAAATAGGGGGCAGATAAGAGCAAAATAAAGCACATTTAAATGAAGGGTGATAATGTCCCAGGATACAAACAGAGGAGTTCTACAGGTGCTGTTTGAAGAGGTGAGTCTTAAGGAGGCGCCAGAATGTGGTCAGGGACTGGGCAGTCCTGACATATGTAGGAAGGTCATTCCACCACTGGGGAGCAAGGGTGGAGAAGGAGCGGGCTCTGGAGGCAGGGGAGCATAGCGGAGGTAGAGCTAGTCTTCTAGTGCAGGCGGAGCGGAGAGGTCGAGTGGGGGTGTAGGGAGAGATGAGGGTCTGGAGGTAGCTGGGTGCAGTCTGGTCAAGGCATCTGTAGGCTAGTACAAGAGTCTTGAACTGGATGCGAGCGGTGATCGGGAGCCAGTGGAGCGAGCGGAGTAGTGGAGTAGCGTGGGCGAAGCGAGGCAGAGAGAACACCAGGCGGGCAGCAGAGTTCTGGATGAGCTGGAGTGGACGGGTGGCGGACGCAGGGAGGCCAGCCAGGAGGGAGTTGCAGTAGTCTAGGCGGGTGAGTACCAGGGCCTGGACCAGGAGCTGGGTAGTATAGTTGGTGAGGAAGGGTCGGATTCTTCGGATGTTGCTCAGGAAGAATCGGCAAGTGCGTGCCAGAGTGGAGATGTGCTGGGAATAAGAGAGGCAGGGGTCCAGGGTGACTCCAAGGTTCTTAGCGGAGGAAGAGGGAGAGAGTGTGGTAGATTCCAGAGGAATGGAGATAGAGAGATCAGAGGAGGGGGAGGAGGAGGGAAAGAAAAGGAGGTCAGATTTAGAGAGGTTGAGTTTGAGGTGATGCGAGTGCATCCAGGAGGAAATAGCAGACAGACAGGTAGAGATACGGGAGGAGACATCATTGCTTCTATCAAGACATAAAATGAAGGGTTCTGTCTTAACAAGTTCAAGTATAGCATCTGTAAATTGTGACGCAAGAGCATTGTCAATTATAGCTGTAGTCTTGCGACATCCACTTGCATATTGCTTAGCAGAATCGCTCAACATCCTTTAAACAGTGGGTTGTGCTCAATTAAAAACCCAGTAAAAAGCATTTCTTCTGACAATGATCATTTTAATCGGGTCTGCAATTTATCCTCCACAGCAGTTATTTTCTGCTTATGTGCTGCACTTTCTATGTGTGCTCTATATTCACACCAACACCCTTGTGCCTAATGGAAATATCTGTGCAGCAAACTGAACAAAATGTAAAGTCAGTGCCCTTGCGCAATCTTTTAAGAACAGTATATTCAGTAGAATAGCTATCCTTGTAGGAGCAATCGTATTTTCTTTTTGACATCTCGTCAGAATCCCACATTAACTAACCTTGTAATTTCCTCGCAGTTACATAGAAACACTGTTGTTCCAACCCTGTTCTAAATTGTTTAACTGGGCCAATTAAACCTCCTTCTAGATCCTGAAGAAGTTACTTATATAATTTGAGTGCATTGAATTAGGAGATATTCAGAGATATTCATTTGACATATTTTTGGGAGAACTTTCATTTTTTCTTTCTATTTGCTTTTGATATTTTAAGCGCAATGACCAATAGGGTGACCAAGGATGTGGTAAAAAAATATATATATTTCCAAGCCTTATACATTTTAAAGCTTTTTTTGAAATCAATATTCTCTCTCTCTCTCTCTCTCTCTCTCTCATCCCGATCTCTCTCACTCTCTCTCTCTCTCTCGAATCCCGATCTCTCTCTCTCTCTCCCTCGAATCCCAATCTTTCTCTCGCTCTCCCTCGAATCCCGATCTCTCTCTCTCGAATCCTGATCTCTCTCACTCTCTCTCTCTCCCTCCCTCAAATCCCAATCTTTCTCTCTCTCTCCCTCAAATCCCGATCTCTCTCTCTCTCGCCCTCGAATCCCGATCTCTCTCTCGCCCTCGAATCCCGATCTCTCTCTCTCTCTCTCCCTTGAATCCCAATCTTTCTATCTCTCTCTCGAATCCCGATCTCTCTCTCTCTCTCGAATCCTGATCTCTCTCACTCTCTCTCTCTCCCTCCCTCAAATCCCGATCTCTCTCTCTCCCTCGAACCCCAATCTTTCTCTCTCTCTCCCTCGAATCCCGATCTCTCTCTCTCTCTCTCGAATCCCGATCTCTCTCTCTCTCTCTCCCTCGAATCCCAATCTTTCTATCTCTCTCTCGAATCCCAATCTTTCTCTCGCTCTCCCTCGAATCCCGATCTCTCTCTCTCGAATCCTGATCTCTCTCACTCTCTCTCTCTCCCTCCCTCAAATCCCAATCTTTCTCTCTCTCTCCCTCAAATCCCGATCTCTCTCTCTCTCGCCCTCGAATCCCGATCTCTCTCTCGCCCTCGAATCCCGATCTCTCTCTCTCTCTCTCCCTCGAATCCCAATCTTTCTATCTCTCTCTCGAATCCCAATCTTTCTCTCGCTCTCCCTCGAATCCCGATCTCTCTCTCTCGAATCCTGATCTCTCTCACTCTCTCTCTCTCCCTCCCTCAAATCCCAATCTTTCTCTCTCTCTCCCTCAAATCCCGATCTCTCTCTCTCTCGCCCTCGAATCCCGATCTCTCTCTCGCCCTCGAATCCCGATCTCTCTCTCTCTCTCTCCCTTGAATCCCAATCTTTCTATCTCTCTCTCGAATCCCGATCTCTCTCTCTCTCTCTCGAATCCTGATCTCTCTCACTCTCTCTCTCTCCCTCCCTCAAATCCCGATCTCTCTCTCTCCCTCGAACCCCAATCTTTCTCTCTCTCTCCCTCGAATCCCGATCTCTCTCTCTCTCTCTCCCTCGAATCCCAATCTTTCTATCTCTCTCGAATCCCGATCTCTCTCTCTCTCTCTCTCGAATCCCGATCTCTCTCTCTCTCCCTCGAATCCAATCTTTCTCTCTCTCTCCCTCAAATCCTGATCTCTCTCTCTCTCTCTCTCTCTCTCCCTCTCTCTCTCTCTCTAGATAGATAGATAGATAGATAGATATATCCTTTAAATGAACATACTGAATTGTGTGGCACTAGTTTTGAATCAGTAACATGCAGTGTGGAGAAAAATCTAAACTTGTGTTATTTATTCTGTGATACGTACAGAGCATGGCACAGTTCTGAAATGCAGATAAGCATGGAAAACCATGACCTTGTTCTCCAAACCCTTTTCTTCCCCTGGAATTTCCGGCACAAATGTAACTTCTGGAGCGTGTCATTAATGGAATGCCCCTTGCCTGCGTGTTCCTGAGATCGTCTGGCACTCAACGAGAGGGGTGCTGAACCTGAAACGGGGGCTGGCACCAGTTAACTGGCACAGCTCTCACATCAATGCCACGGAGAGCTGATGGGGGGGATAATGAGTAGCAATCCTCTGAGCAGCAGATCAGTAACAGACAGCAAACTTGATTCAGAGCAAGAGCCTTGAGCAGGAGATATTTGAGAACACTGCTCTTGTGCGGCAGAATGGATTTAAATACCCAAATTAGAAACTGAGATATTAATTTACTTATTTAAAGAGGCAGTATCGTGATTAAACCTTCGTAGTGTTGAAGTATTTTACTGAAAGTGCTGAAAGCTAATTCAGGTTAACCGGGAGCAACATACCAAAGAAGTATGGCACCGGTCTGCTTTGGTGAAAAATAAACTGTTACTCAAGCATACGATATTGTTGGCGGAGCTTTAGACATTTTACATTTAGACTGAAGACTCTGTGGCACTTGGAGTAAGTGTGAAAGAACAAATTCAATCAAGTAACTCAATTCTTGCCCGTGTGCATAACATGTGATTTATTCGCGGTCCACTAGATCTGTGTGTTTAGGCATTGCTACGCTGAGGTGCATTGAATAAGTACAGCTCAACACAGGTCTACTTCCACATAATTACAATGTTATTATGCATAGTTACAATGTACTTCATGTGTAAATCTTTTGCATAATATAACCCTAACCCTAATTCTTTTCTGATACAATTGTGTACTTACATATATATCGTGCAAAATGATTTACACAGTAATTACATTGTAACTATGCGTAATAACATTATAACACATATATTTACTATGTAACTACAACGTTAATACACAGGAATTAGAGACACTTAATGTTAAGTGTTACCTCATAACACTGCAGATTAGCAAGTCTTTTTTTTTTTTAACAGAGTGTATCTGCCTTGAGCTTCTTCAGTTTCCTGTGAGCTCCCATGTCATTGTGAAGCTGCATTAATGTGCCCAGAATTGTGCTCTCTGAAAAAGCCTGACAGGTGTTGCTGCATCTCTGAGCTCCTGCAGAGTGTATTTGAAGTCAGCGTGTCGTGTGATTTTTCTTCACTTTTGCACCTTGTTGTTTACATGCTAATGTTAAGCCACATGCTTTTGGTCATCGTGCACAAGGGCACGTCTGTGTTTCATGTGCACAGAAACAATTTGGTTTGGAATAGATGGATTAAAACACACAGTAATTATTTGATAGGATGCTTTGGTACCTGTGTGGATCTGTGTATGGAGCACAAGTTGACTGCTGAACTGTTGAAAGCACTAATTCCTCTATATTGCACATATGCTATCATTGCGATTTATTTTTTCCAAGGATCGCCACTGCATGTATGTTTGAGTCATGAAGAGGTCTGAATATATACAGAACAGGAAGTTGTCCAGCATTGAGGCATCGTCTTTCACTTGAGATGTTAAACCAAGGTCCTGTCTGTCTGTTCTCTCTGTCGGTCCAGGATCAATGGCTATGCTTAAAATTAATTTTGTCACCCAGAATTTGAACGTTCTTTTTGTAGAATTTTGATGTCATTCTAGATTTTGGAAACGTGTGTTCCAAGTGTGGAACACCTGGATTGGGGTAGGCCAGTGCTAGTTTGGTATGATTAACATAGTTCCACAGGTCAAAATATGTCAAATTCATGGGACAAATTGGAGAATCGTCATCTTACTACATTTTAAGCATACTCAGAAATAGAAATAAAAAAAAACACAGAGGTGACCAGGCACTGCTGCTGTAAACCCAGATGTCCACTATTAGTTAACTGGAATGTTTCTACAGTATCGTTCTAAAATCTTACACAGTTGTAGTAAGCACCCTTTTTAATGCAATGCAGGTTTAATTAATGGTACAGTTCTCATGAGGCCTCTGAAATTATTATTATTTATTTCTTAGCAGACGCCCTTATCCAGGGCGACTTACAGTCGTAAACAAAAATACATTTCAAGAATCACAATACCCCCTCCTAAAGTACCATAAAATGGCGCCCATTGGTGTTGCACGTAGAAGTTTCTTGTAAACCCTTGTCAAAAGAAAAAAGGACAGTGTCAAGTGGATTTTTTTTGAGGAATAATAACACTACTATCACAACCACTTCCATTTTTGTTGTAAACGTAGCCAATCACAACTTTTATTTGGGGCGAAAAAACGCTGCTGTCTACCTCCTGGGGGCGCTGTCGGGGAGTGATGGTGAAGCTCTATGAGATATTTGAAAGGCTCTATATAAATGTATTCCTTTTTTTTCAATGACGTTTTACCCATTTAAAACCAGTGCAAATTCCTCAGCACTCCTGAGAGTCACAGATCTGTCTCTAATGAGTAACATCCCTCTGAACACTAAAAATGTAATCTCAGATGAACTTAGCGTCAACTTATCCTGCTTTCAATGAAATCTACTACTGTCTGTGAGCAATTATAGCACACTAATTAATTAGACCATGTCGAATACATGTTCCATGTCCAGGATCTAAATGAGTCACTGGTTAAGCTGTAACATTCCCTAAGGAGATGCAATCAAGGACAGCGCACCACTCCAGAAAGGCAGGTAATTCTCTCCCAGCAGGGATAGTCATTTGTAAAGAGTTTTGCTCTGCTAATCGGCACCATTTTCCCTTTTCAGTGACAGCAATTTGTGATGACTTCGTCTCTAATTCATTGTTTTAGCCCCCTGCTGCAACAGTAATTTGTGCTGTATTTAGCTCTGCAAAGTTCACCAATGCTTCCCACGGGGATCTTAATTTGCACTGAGAGATGTGCAACTAATCTTGGTAACTTTGCCACTGCAGTGAGCAATGGGGCTTGAGCTGCTTGGAAGACTGAACTGCAGGGACAGCGTGGCTGAAACTTGTAGTTTACAAACCGTACAACAAAAATACAATCTGATTGAAGGGAGGAATATGGTGACTAGCATGGGATGTTACTATAGCTAATGAGGACATTATGCAAGGTGTCCTGTAACTATGCTTTACCACACCCCTCTGTGCTTTACAATGCTTCCCTATGCTTTACCACACCTCTCTGTGCTTTACAATGCTTCCCTATGCTTTACCACACCTCTCTGTGCTTTACAATGCCTCCCTATGCTTTACCAGACCTCTCTGTGCTTTACAATGCTTCCCTATGCTTTACCACACCTCTCTGTGCTTTACAATGCTTCCCTATGCTTTACCACACCTCTCTGTGCTTTACAATGCTTCCCTATGCTTTACCACACCTCTCTGTGCTTTACAATGCTTCCCTATGCTTTACTATGCTTTCACTCTGCTTTCTTACACTTTATTGTGCTATGCTTTTGCTATTGTAAAGTTTTATAAGGGAAGAGGAGGTAATGTGAGCAGTTATGTGGGAGTCATTTTTGATCAACTGCCAGCATGAAACAGCCAATTGATCTCTTAAAATTCAACCACATAAATATAGAGAGTATGATTCCATATGGCAGCCAATGAAAAAAACTTGTAATGTTTAATATGCTTTACTGTAGACTCTCTGGGCTTTAAAATGCCTGCTTGTGATTTACCATGCTTTCACTCTACTTTATTACTCTTGTTTACTATGGGAAGCTTCTATAAGGGCTGTTACCCTCTGTTTTCTATTAACCTTAGTCTAGGTATACTTTAATCAATGGACCAATAAACCAATGCATTATTCTGATCTATTCCATATTTAAGGTACAGGTACAGTATAGGTTCTGTGACAGATGATCTCAAATTGAACAGCTGTTCTGTCCTCTGTCAACAGCTACCTTTAAATATTTGAGTAGTTTGCCTGCCGCCTTAGCAGAATGCTGATGTGATTTAGAATTCAGCCCCAGTTTCTAATTTTGATTTGCATGAAGCTAGTGTAAATAAAGGCATCTGGGCCTCCCAGACACTGACAACTTTCCCGGCAACGCTTGTCTGAACCACCATCTGGAGACTATCAACTAATGCATTCATTATAATTATCAAACAACCCAAACCATACAGCAGGTTTACTCAGAGAGTTTTAATAAAGGTCCACTTAACAGTGTTCACTGGCAGGTGAAGGTCCGGTCCGAATACTGAAGGAACATTTTAGAAGATGTCATCCAGCTATCCATTCACCAACTGCTGAACTATTTAAATTAGAGTTATTATTATTATTTATTTCTTAGCAGATGCCCTTATCCAGGGTGACTTACAATTGTTACAAGATATCACTTTATTTTTACATACAATTACCCATTTATACAGTTGGGTTTTTACTGGAGCAATCTAGGTAAAGTACCTTACTCAAGGGTACAGCAGCAGTGTCCTCCACCTGGGATTGAACCCACGACCCTCCGGTCAAGAGTCCAGAGCCCTAACCACTACTCCACACTGCTGCCCCAGTTACATCCTTTGACAGTTAATGAGAAAAAGTGGCACCTTTTGTCTTTGCCTAAACACAAAGGGCGTGACTGCCAGTCGAATAGACTGGTGCAGATGCTCACCTGTGATCCGAGGACAGTATCTGTTCTTCTCCACCTTCACAGTGGAGAATGCTGATTCACAGGTATATGTAGAGTCAAACATTATTAGAACATGGACTGCTAGTTTTTGCACAGGGGGGATACTTAGCTGGAGTTATAATCTTTGTCCAGTCATTCATTTTTGCTTTCAAAGTGTTAAGAACATAAGAACATAAGAACATAAGAACGTTTACAAACGAGAGCAGGCCATTCAGCCCATCTTGCTTGTTTGGTTGTTAGTAGCTTATTGATCCCAGAATCTCCTCAAGCAGCTTCTTGAAGGATCCCAGGGTGTCAGCTTCAACAACATTACTGGGGAGTTGGTTCCAAACCCTCACAATTTTCTGTGTAAAAAAAGTGCCTCCTATTTTCTGTACTGAATGCCCCTTTATCTAATCTCCATTTGTGACCCCTGGTCCTTTCTTTTTTCTGGTCAAAAAAGTCCCCTGGGTCGACATTGTCTATACCTTTTAGGATTTTGAATGCTTGAATCAGATCACCGCGTAGTCTTCTTTGTTCAAGACTGAATAGAATCAATTCTTTTAGCCTGTCTGCATACGACATGCCTTTTAAACCCGGGATAATTCTGGTTGCTCTTCTTTGCACTCTTTCTAGAGCAGCAATATCCTTTTTGTAACGAGGTGACCAGAACTGAACACAATATTCTAGGTGAGGTCTTACGAATGCATTGTAAAGTTTTAACATTACTTCCCTTGATTTAAATTCGACACTTCTCACAATATATCCGAGCATCTTGTTGGCTTTTTTTTATAGCTTCCCCACATTTAACTCTAATAAACGCATGATGGGCCTGCAAACTTTCCAATATCTGTCACCAGAAATTGATTTTTTCATGCACAGCAGGACCTCTTGACCAACTCGGAAATCTTGAAATTGGAGCTTTGAAATAGTTAATTAGCTTTTCCATGAAGCCTCCATGGTCATGTATAACACTTTGTTTGGTTTCTTTGGGAAGTGAGAGCAATGCCTCTTGGAGATCAAAATGGGAAACCTCCAGTTTCCTCTGAAAAGCCCTCACTGCTTCCAATAGGTCAGAAATAGTGTCTGTCATCTGCCCTCAAGATATTCAGCTGATGCATCATCTTTGCAGTTATCTCAGGAGCGTTTTCTTTGATTTCTGTTCAAGTTGTCACTTCCTTTGTTTTTCACTTGTTTCTTTTCATGACTTGTCCATTTTCAGCTGAATTTAGATTTTTTTGTCCCTTAGATGTGCCATGTTCTGTATGACTGTACATGCTGTTTACAGGGAGATTGTATTTCTTGTGAATTAATTTTTACACAAAAGCACATAAATTAACACTTTACATTAACTGTCTCTAATTCCTGGGTATTTACATAGTAGTTACTTGGTAAATGCATGTGTACTTACACACAATTACAATGTTATTATGCATAGTTACAATGTACATAATGTGTACACTAACACTAAACACGTTAGGCACATTAACGATGCATAATTACCATTGTAATTATGTGTAACTACACTACAACTTGTAACTACAAGGCAAATCCCTAGAAACCCCCCCCCCCCCAAAAAAAACTGGGACGTTGAAAACAGTTCCTCATCTCGAGTTTTTTTACAAATGTCTTGTTACTATGAAATCTTTATTTTAAGATCTTTAATACGTGTCAACCCATTGTGATTTAAGAGTAATGTCCTCATTCAAAAAAACAGGATCCCTTACGTACTTGTCTCATCCGTCCACCCTCTGTGTCACAATATAACTGATTTGCTTTTGCACCAACCTTCACCAAAGTTGTGTCATACACTGCTAACCTCCTATAGACATTTTGCATTGCATTCCAAATCATGTATGATAGCAACTGGGCCATTTTGTCAGTCAATCACAAACAAAGCCAACTTAGACTTCTAGATAGTGCCTTTTATGTAATAAAACATGTAAGGTACTTTACAAAGGGCTTGAGAACAAGAGAATAAGGAAGGCAAGGTTGGATAGTAAATACAACTTTATATATGTTGTTTAAATATAGCTTATACACCATACGTAAATAAAGAACATAAATAAATAAATAACCAAAAATGTTTCTGAAGTTCATACTGCATAGTTAAAAAAGTCTTTTTGGCGTAGAGCTCTCCGTCCGGTTTGCTGACTGCTGCATAATCCTTTTTTTTTTTTTTTTTTTTTTTTTTTTTTTTAAAAAGCTGAAAATAAGCTAGAAATGCACCTACCTCTGAGGGTGAAGTCAGCTAATCTGCAGCAGCTCCAGTTTTGTATAACCCAATAAAATGATTGATATAGAAGTAAATAAAAAACCAAACAAAAAATTCTCTCTCTCTCTCTCTCTCTCTCTCTCTCTCTCTCTCTCTCTCTCTCTCTCTCTCTCTCTCTCTCTCTCTCTCTCTCTCTCTATTGAAGCTGGTGCAGAAGGCTGCTCATGCAATAATGGCTCCAATCTGTTAATCTAATTAAAAACAGTGAAGTTATTCTGTGTGAATTTAGGCAGCCATATAACACGCAAAGTCAGCTGGAAATTTAAGAAAACGAGTCCTGCTTGGGTGCAGTAGATCTGTTTTAAAATGCAAAACATTTCAATAAAGAACTTTGTGTGTGTGTGTGTGTGTGTGTGTGTGTGTGTGTGTGTGTGTATATATGTAGTATGTTTTATAATTAATTTCCTCTTGTTGTGAGGAGTGGAGATGAACGATGTTCCTTTGAAAAGGGGCGGGTCTGACAGTTATGTGAACGAATCACATGACAGATGTAGACTATTCCCTGGTGGCATAAGGATGTCGGGGAACTAGTTCAATCTATTTTTGCACCTTTGCCAGAATTTTGAACCACATATACCTCATGACTTAAATGCTGTGATAAATTGGTAGGAAGTAAAATGTAGTCCTACCATGCAAAGACTACATTTCCCAGAATGCCTCAACAAACAGGTAAAGAGTTGCGCACAGAGGGTGCGCACAGAGGGTTATGAGATATAAAGAGTGCTCTGGAGAAATTCTTCTATTGAGAGTCAATGGAGCTGTGTCAGATGTTGCTGATTTTGACTGCTTTTTGCTATGTTAAACTTTTAAAGAAAATTTCACTTTTGCGTAAGGTCTTTTGAAGAAAACAATGCACAGAAATACAGAGTAACAACACAGCCAGCACAATTATTACGTTTTATCATAATTTGACAATGTTGCCGTTTTCTTAAAGAGACCTTGGGCAAAAGTCAAAATTTGCATTAAAAGTTTGATGCATTTATTTAACATAGCAAATACCTTTCTGAATATATTTCCTGGGAGCAGGTTGGTATGCAAGGCCTGGGTAAACAGCCCTGTGTGGGTATTTCATTTACAGTATGCAAGGCTTTGGAGTAAGGTTTACATTTAGTCTTCTACCAGTAAACCATCTGCAATAATATTAAAGTTGAAAGTTCCTTCTTTCTGTGCAGTTTCACACTGGACAGATGTTGTGAGATCAGAATTGTGCAGCGGCTGGCCTGGTGTAGATTTGGAAGGTGGTCAGAATTCGCTGTATTGAATTAACTTAATGCTTGGTCAGTTGTACTGGAAATGAGAAGTGCTATTTTTTATGAGCTATAAAAAAGTGCTGAAATACCCTCTGCACCCACCCCTTCTTTGAATGCAAATGTAGCGATCTTGGTTCCTGCAGGCAGGTGCATCCCACAGGGCGATGCAATCCACACACAGGCAGAGGGCGGGCGCGAACCCGGGACCCCTGGCTCAAAAGCATAGCACCGATACCGCTGTATAAAAGAGCCGGCTCCTTTGCAAGGAGCGTATATCAGACTTATGTCTTTGTGTGTGATTACGTCACCTACCAGCCCTGCTGCTGTCTTCCTCCGTGCACGCTACACAAACGTAAACTAACCCTAGAGCTTAAAAATACAGTGCAATTCAAGACAGTATAATATGGCTCTGTGCTCGGGCATATTATAGTTCTCAAGATATTTCAACAATCACTGTCTTGGTGCTTTGAAATGAGTTAGTGACTAATATGTACCAGGTGATTCATTGTTGTCGAAAGATTAGCAATAACATACTTAATAGCGTGACATTGATTCTTTGGGTCAGTTTCATCAAGGGTGTCTGTGATAGAGAGAGAAAGGATCGATGCTGCAAATCTCCCTCCCGATTAGAAAGGGCGCTGTGTAAGGGGGAAGGTAAGCTGCCGCCTAGATCTGCCACCTCGGTGGTAGGTGGAAACCGGAAGGTGACCATATTAGGAGGGGCGCGTAGCTGCAAGTACTCAGGACGATTCCATTGCAGTCAGCTGCGGGGCAGCCCTCTATTGGAGAAATCATGGCGACGCGTTGGCTGCAGGGAGGAGTTTGCTGGGTACAAAGGGGAAGCAGCTATGTCAAAACCTCCCCTTGCGCTGAGAATGAAATGCAAACGGCCGGAGCCTGTATTGTTTTTATGAGTTTGGATTACGTGTGTTTTGTGTTGCAGAGGAGGAGTGAGCCGCGGACCGGCGATTGATAAAGAGCACGTCCTTGCACTGCACAGCACAGCACAGCACAGCACAGCACCACTCACGGCACCACGCTTCTCTGGAGCGAGAGCACTGCGCGCACAGAGAACGCGGGGACGGACAAAGTCCCGTTTTTGTTTATTTTTAGAAAAGCTGCCGTGTACCCCCCTCAATACCATCGCTGGTAAAGGGGTGGACTTATTTTGTGTTTGTTGTTATTATTTTTATTATTATTAAAGTCCACAGACTGTTTTGGGAGAAAAGGATTGTGTGGACTGGATTTATTTACTGCACCACTGCACCTGATCACACTTGGTGTCCAGAAGTGGGATTATAAATGGACCCAACCGCATTGGCAGCGCTGTTGGAGGCGCAGGAGCGGAGGCATCAGGAATCATTGACGGCCATGATGGAAAGGATGCATGGCTTGTTCCTGGAGGCCAATCGGGGGAGGGAACCGGCGGTTCAACCAGCAGTACCCCTACCAAGGGTAAGGGTAGTGAAGATGTCGCTGGAGGATGACCCTGAGGCTTACTTAGTTGCCTTTGAAAGGCAGGCAACAGCAGCTCAGTGGCCTCGGGAGTGGTGGGCTACCCAGTTGGGCCCCAATTTGATCGGAGAGGCCCAGGCAGCCTACCAAGCCTTGACACATGAGCAAGCCCTGGTGTACGACCAGGTGAAGCAGGCCATTCTCCAGCGGCTGGACATCACAGAGGAGACACATCGCCGCCGGTTCCGGGAGTACCAGCGCCCCCCAGGACTGCGACCCCGCGTGGTGGCCCAGCAACTAGTGGATCATGTGACCCGGTGGCTCTGCCCCGGCACCAACGATGCAGAAAAGATCACCGAGCTGATTGCCATAGAGCAGTTCGTGAAGGTGCTGGGGCCGGACACCCAGAACTGGGTCACCAGGCATCGACCCACCACGCTAGAGGCAGCAGTCCGATTGGCTGAGGGGTATGAGGATGCCTTGGCATCAGCTCCTGTGGTCGTTACCCCCGCTCCTCCCTCCAACCGACCCCGGACAGGACCGACTCCAAGGACAGGACCCCCACAGCACTTCACCCCCTCCCCCCACGGGGCTACTTCTCATCGGCACCCCACGGGTGGCCTTCCTCCACCCCAATGGAGGGCGAGGTCGACCCCCAGCGGGGTGAGAGCAGAGAACCCCTCCCCACTGCCGAACCGGCAGCGGGACACGCAAGCTCCGTGGGCGCCCTTTCACCCCACGTGTTACCGGTGCCATGAGGTCGGCCACCTTGCGCGGAATTGTCCGGCGGCGATGGAATGTGGTGCGGCCTCCCATTACCTACCAACAGCACCAGGTAAGTCCAGGGGTAATGATTGGGAGGGGCCTTGCATTGTTGATGTACGGGTTGGTGATGTGAGTACCCACGCGTTAGTGGACTCAGGATGTGGGCAGACTTTAATTGAAGAAGCTCTGTTGGCGGGGGTACCTTGGTGGTCACGCGGGGTCGTGGTCATTTCCTGTATTCACGGGGATAACAAGGACTACCCCCTCACTAAATTAGATGTGACGATTGGATGTCATTCCCGCCGCGTAATCGTGGCAGTGGCTGCAAAGTTGCCATATCCAGTTATTTTAGGTCGAGACTGGCCATATTTTGAAACAATGATTAATAAAACGGTAACGCCAGTCTCCGGTAAGACCATGGGAGCAGCGGGGGAAACTATTGGGAAAATATTCCCGCTGCAAGCTGATTTGTTCTATTCCCGATTTCGCCCGAAAAAAACAAAAAAAGAGCGAAGGGTCGAAAAATGGGAAGGAATGTCAATAAGACAAGGCTGGGGTTTGGTGGGGGAAACTTCAGAGTCTGTTAAATGTAAGGGAAAGGGGATTGGGACTCAGTGTGACCTGCGGGGGCAGGTTACTGGGGCCCCCAGTGCTGAAGCTACTGTAGCTCCGCTCGATATCCCGAAGTTCTGGGACCGAGATGTGGACCTAGCGTTGGAACAAAAGAATGATCCTTCGCTGGCACACATCTGGGGGCAGGTTCGGTCTATCGAGGGGAAGGATGTAGAGGATAACCGGCCGCTTACATATCCTCACCACATTATTGTCGGGCATTTGCTGTATAGGGTATCCCAAGCCACGAGCACAAGCCAGATTGTAACACAATTACTCGTTCCTCAGTCTTTTCGACGTGAGATCATGCGGTTGGCTCACGATGTCCCATGTTCGGGCCATTTAGGTAGCGATAAGACTCGGGAACGAATATTGGCTCGATTTTATTGGATGGGAGTCTATAGTGAGGTGACGCGATATGTAGCGGGGTGTCCGGAATGCCAGCAAGTAGCGCCGGGGCGGGTTCGCCCGGCCCCGCTGGTCCCACTGCCCCTGATCTCAGTTCCCTTTGAACGCATTGCTATGGACATAGTGGGTCCCTTGAGCCAGTCTGACTCTGGATACACGCACATTTTGGTAGTGGTGGACTACGCGACCAGATATCCAGAGGCAGTACCATTGAGATCTACTAGTGCCGCAGCAGTTGCTCGAGAGTTAGTACAGATTATAACGAGAGTAGGGATTCCAAAAGAAATCCTCACTGATCACGGAACGAACTTCATGTCACAGTGTTTGAAAGAATTGTATAAATTGTTGCAAATTAAGTCCATTCGAACCTCTGTTTATCACCCGCAGACGGACGGTTTGGTGGAACGTTTTAATCAGACTTTAAAACAGATGCTGAAGCGGTTTGTCACCCAAGAGCAGAAACATTGGGCTAAACTCCTCCCCTACCTGATGTTTGCAGTGAGAGAGGTGCCTCAGAGCTCGACTGGGTTCTCTCCCTTTGAGCTGCTGTATGGGAGGCAACCACGGGGCATTCTGGATCTTGTGAAAGAAGGGTGGGAGGAGCAAACAAAAACTTCCAAAAACATAGTCAAATACGTAATCCTGTTAAGAGACCGTCTGGAATTGGTTGGTCGTTTGGCACAAGAAAACCTAAAACTAGCTCAGCATCGCCAAGAGCAGCAGTACAACAAACAAGCAAGAATTCGGACTTTTCGGCCAGGTGATAAAGTACTGCTGCTACTTCCTTCATCAGAGTCTAAGTTGTATGCTAAATGGCAGGGGCCATATGAGGTGATACGGGGAATTGGTAATGTGAATTATGAAATTAGACAACCCAATCGCCGAAATAAGACAGAAATTTATCACATTAACTTGCTAAAACCCTGGAATGAAAGGGAGGCCCTGTTTATAGCTGGTGACAGTTTAGAAGAGGATTTTGGTCCCACTGTCAATCCATTAGCTGCAACTAACATTCCGATGGGAGAACAGTTACTTCCGGATCAGGAACGTGAGCTCTTCCAGTTGGTGGAAAGGTTTAGTGATGTTTTTTCTGATTTGCCCGGCAGGACTAATGTTATTTCTCATGCTATTATTACTCCGCCAGGTGTCAGGGTCCGAGAGAGACCGTACCGGATCCCAGAGAGTCGCAGGGGTCCCGTTCACGAGGAGGTGGAGGATATGCTCAGGCTTGGAGTCATTGAGCCTTCCCGGAGCGAGTGGTGCAGTCCTATCGTGATGGTGGGCAAAAAGGACGGCTCCACTCGGTTCTGTGTGGATTTCCGGAAGGTCAATGCCATCTCTAAGTTTGATGCGTATCCAATGCCCCGAGTGGACGAGCTCCTCGACCGACTGGGTAAGGCGCGGTTAATTTCGACTTTGGATCTGACGAAGGGGTACTGGCAGATTCCACTCACTCAGAGCTCAAAAGAGAAAACTGCTTTCTCTACCCCAGATGGCTTGTTCCATTTCCGGACCATGCCCTTCGGGTTGCATGGAGCTCCCGCCACCTTTCAGAGACTGATGGACCAGGTCTTGGCTCCTCATCATCAGTACGCAGCCGCATACATCGATGATGTAGTGATTTTTAGCTCCACCTGGAAGGAGCATATTATTAGGCTTTCAGCCGTCCTACAGTCTCTAAGGGGGGCTGGGCTAACAGCCAAGCTGGGCAAGTGTGCATTTGGCAAACAGGAGACCCAGTATCTTGGCTATATTATGGGTAATGGCCGGGTAAAGCCTATCGCCTCCAAAGTCCAGGCGCTGGTGGAGACGGCGATCCCGAGAACCAAGTCACAGGTGAGATCACTACTGGGGTTAGCCGGCTATTATCGCCGTTTTATCCCCGAGTATGCCACCATAGTCAACCCCCTGGTCGATCTCACCCGAAAGGCTGCTCCAAAATTAGTTAAATGGACAGGGCAGTGTCAGGAAGCATTTGATATGATTAAGAAGCGACTCTGTCAAGCTCCCGCTCTGATTTCACCAGATTTCAGCAAAGAGTTCATCCTTCAGACTGATGCCTCCCACATTGGTCTGGGGGCGGTCCTGTCCCAACAAGTTGACGGAGTGGAACACCCTATCATTTATTTGAGCAAAAAAATGGCTCCTAGGGAAATTAACTACTCTGTCATTGAGAAGGAGTGTTTAGCCATCAAATGGGCTACTCATGCTCTTCGCTATTACTTGTTGGGGCGTTCTTTCTCTCTTGTCACTGATCATGCTCCTTTAAGGTGGTTACACACGATGAAGGACAATAACGCTCGGATAACTCGGTGGTATCTGGCGCTGCAACCCTTCCACTATACAGTGAAACATCGTGCGGGTAAGGAGCATCAAAATGCAGATTTTTTTTCAAGGGAGGGGGGACCATTGGGGAATGTAGTGTTGGCCGAGTGTTCCTTCGGCATCACTCTGAGGGGTGAGATATGTGATAGAGAGAGAAAGGATCGATGCTGCAAATCTCCCTCCCGATTAGAAAGGGCGCTGTGTAAGGGGGAAGGTAAGCTGCCGCCTAGATCTGCCACCTCGGTGGTAGGTGGAAACCGGAAGGTGACCATATTAGGAGGGGCGCGTAGCTGCAAGTACTCAGGACGATTCCATTGCAGTCAGCTGCGGGGCAGCCCTCTATTGGAGAAATCATGGCGACGCGTTGGCTGCAGGGAGGAGTTTGCTGGGTACAAAGGGGAAGCAGCTATGTCAAAACCTCCCCTTGCGCTGAGAATGAAATGCAAACGGCCGGAGCCTGTATTGTTTTTATGAGTTTGGATTACGTGTGTTTTGTGTTGCAGAGGAGGAGTGAGCCGCGGACCGGCGATTGATAAAGAGCACGTCCTTGCACTGCACAGCACAGCACAGCACAGCACAGCACCACTCACGGCACCACGCTTCTCTGGAGCGAGAGCACTGCGCGCACAGAGAACGCGGGGACGGACAAAGTCCCGTTTTTGTTTATTTTTAGAAAAGCTGCCGTGTACCCCCCTCAATACCATCGCTGGTAAAGGGGTGGACTTATTTTGTGTTTGTTGTTATTATTTTTATTATTATTAAAGTCCACAGACTGTTTTGGGAGAAAAGGATTGTGTGGACTGGATTTATTTACTGCACCACTGCACCTGATCACAGTGTCTTAAAAGAAAAAATAACCCTGTGTGCCGATCATTTTAGAAAGCCGCCAGAGTATCAAAGCCTTGCATCTCAGAAACCCTTTGAGATAGTGACTTCATATTTGCAGGGTTATAGGAGCCCTGCATGTAAATGTGTTGCTGGACATGACTTTAACAGCGCACCAGATATGGCTGGCATATTGAACCCATGTGACTTCTTCTGTATAGAGAGTACACTTTGAGTTATTGTTAATGTTTGGTACACCGCTGTGCTCTTTGATTCTCTTAGTTCAGTTATTCAGTAGCCCTTTCACTGCCAGTTTCTTTTAAGCATATCAATGATACAGACCACATGCTTTTAAATAGGGTCTTCATAGTTGTACACAGCTGTATTCTATGATTCTCTCAATCAATTTCAATAGGTGGTGCTCAGTGGTAATTCATATCACTACTGTAAAGTATTTGTCCATTGGGAATCCATTGCGTGTATTGCTCTGGTCAGCTAATGGTTCTGCTAGTCAAGATGTTTTTCAGTGTTTCTAAGATCTAACAATAGTTAGAAAAGACCACATGTCCCTTTATTATTATTTGTTTATTTAGCAGACGCCTTTATCCAAGGCGACTTACAGAGACTAGGGTGTGTGAACTATGCATCAGCTGCAGAGTCACTTACAACTATGTCTCACCCGAAAGACGGAGCACAAGGAGGTTAAGTGACTTGCTCAGGGTCACACAATGAGTCAGTGGCTGAGGGGGGATTTGAACCGGGGACCTCCTGGTTACAAGCCCTTTTCTTTAACAACCAAGTCCCTGGTGTCAAGATACTTCAAAAGCTACTTATCTCCTTAAGCCTTGTAGACCTTTGATGGCGCAGAGACCATTGTTTCCAGTTGTGCTGTTTCTCTTTCTCATCCCTGCATACAAAAACATACACAGATTGTCAAATGCTGGATCCCTTGTGAGAGACGCATCTGTGTAATCCGACTGGTGATTTTGACAGGCAGTTATGAAAATCTGGTGTTTCACCAATTAAACAAAGTATATTTAAAATATAATTGTCTTCTGCTGTCACGTACGCTGCGCTCAGGATGAGTAGAGTTTGTTGAAGGCAGCAAGGCTGCTACAATGAAGCAGCTATTGACAGACGGTGTGGCAAGGAATGCAGGGCTTTGTCTAAATTTTTGTAAATGTCTGAAGGACTGTGGTCTCTGCAACTTAGAAGCTACGCATTGTGAAACTGCCTGTAACACAAGTTATACTCAACCATGCAAAAGGCAAAAGTTGTGCCTCACCCTATAGAATTAACTAGACAAAATGTGATATTTCGAAATCTAACATGAAATACTGTATGGCTATGGCTTCCGGTAGAGTTTTGCAATATAATTTAGCAGTTTCTTTGATTATATGATGTTAAATAAAATATCTAAATTATGTTCATATAGGTTTTTTTTTCAATTATCTCTCAATCCTAAAATTCTCGGTGATGCAAAACTTTTCAACACAGCTGTACACACAGCCTCTGTACAACACCAGAGCTGAACACACAGCCTCTGTACCCCACCAGAGCTGAACACACAAGCCTCTGTACCCCATCAGAGCTGAACACACAGCCTCTGTACCCCACCAGAGCTGAACACACAGCCTCTGTACCCCACCAGAGCTGAACACACAAGCCTCTGTACCCCACCAGAGCTGAACACACAGCCTCTGTACCCCACCAGAGCTGAACACACAGCCTCTGTACCCCACCAGAGCTGAACACACAAGCCTCTGTACCCCATCAGAGCTGAACACACAAGCCTCTGTACCCCACCAGAGCTGAACACACAGCCTCTGTACCCCACCAGAGCTGAACACACAAGCCTCTGTACCCCACCAGAGCTGAACACACAGCCTCTGTACCCCACCAGATCTGAACACACAGCCTCTGTACCCCACCAGAGCTGAACACACAAGCCTCTGTACCCCACCAGATCTGAACACACAGCCTCTGTACCCCACCAGAGCTGAACACACAGCCTCTGTACCCCACCAGAGCTGTATGCATTTGAGGTGAAGTTAAAGGTTAAGCAGCTTTATATGTCTTTTTATTTCTCTCCTTTCCACTTAACCCTTTATTTACAATCAGTCTGAGGGGTTCTGCATTCGAGAGCTTTCTCAAGTGCAGCTGCTTACATTAGCTCTGTGCAGAACATCAGTGCAAGCATGGATCTGAGTGCATTTGGTGGTTGAGCCAACACAGATTCTGGTAAAGTTAAGTTCTGTTTCTGGTATGTGTTAAGAACATAAGAAAGTTTCCAAACGAGAGGAGGCCATTCAGCCCATCTTGCTCGTTTGGTTGTTAGTAGCTTATTGATCCCAGAATCTCCTCAAGCAGCTTCTTGAAGGATCCCAGGGTGTCAGCTTCAACAACATTACTGGGGAGTTGGTTCCAGACCCTCACAATTCTCTGTGTAAAAAAGTGCCTCCTATTTTCTGAATGCCCCTTTTATCTAATCTCCATTTGTGACCGCTGGTCCTTGTGCAGTTCATCTACAGATGGAAAGTGCAAGCCATCACTCCATGGCTACTTTGCCTTCCAATCTGGCATGGCTCTGAGCTTGTAGAATCCTAGTCGACAGCTTTTTTTGAGTACTTCCTGATTCCAAATAAATCACATGAATGATCGTGACCTCTCAACTCTGCTCATCCCTTCTGACCTATAGGAATAGTATGCTGCAGGTGGAGACATCAGAATTGAAACGTGACCTCTTCAGACTTGCCAGGAGAGACTGCACCATGAACCCTATAAAGTAGGAATTTATCCTTTAAAAAACACATTGAAAACAATTATAAATGTAATTTAAGAGATACAGAGATACATTCCCTAGTTCACACACATCTCTGTAAGCATGGCAACAGCGTGTTTTGTTTCTTAAAGAGATGAACAGGATTTTTTCAAAAAAAAATATACAAATTCCCATTGCTGTAGCAAATCCTTTGACTTGCCTAAAAAGTTGGTCCTCTAAGTACACATGAGTTTCAGTAGTCTTTCTCCACCTCTGTCTTTCCAGTATGTTAAATCGTGGCCTCCAATGCACAAAACAGCCTTTGCATGTAAGGAAACTAAAATATTTATTTATTTGTGTTTCTCTTTGTGGAGCACACACAACAAGGATTCCTTTATTGATCCCAAATATCAAAAGTCACACTTTTGCAGCTTGATCATTATCATCAGACACAATAACGAGGCCACCAGTCATTGACAGAGATGAAGCCATGATATCAGTGACCAGTTTGTGGAAGAAGCCTCGAACGCGGCGATGCTGTGTGTTCCTGGAGGATCTTTATGCTTCTCCGATGCACCTCCAAGCGCTGCTGTTTATACAGTCTCTACAGCCCTTTGGGTGCTAAGCTTAGTTGCTGGCTTATCTCTGTGTGTCAGCAACATTTATACCAGATAATTCCTGCTTGTACAAGGTCAGATGAGGTCAGTTTTATTAACACTTTCTCTGGCAATGAAACATTCTTTCCCTGATAGCAGCTGGATAACAGTATCCTTTCCACAGCTGCACTCAGAATCATAGTTTTGGACTTATAATCATGTCATTAACTTTACACATAGCTGACTATATAATACTACAAAGTGATTAACCCAATTACTTATCACCCTTCCTTAAATGCGCTTTACTTGCTCTTATCTGCCCCCTATTTTACTGCATTTAATCCTGTTCTTTAGATTACTGTCAAGTGTTATTTAATCTGTAGTATTTTGTATTTAATTATATCCTGATGTAACTATCACTGACACTGTTATCTGCTCCATTATTGAATTGTATTTTGTCACACTTGTACTTTCTTGAACCAAAGTCGTTGTATTTATCTTGCTCTTAATTGTATTATTGCTTGTACTGTGATTCTTGAAATGTATTTTTGTTTACGACTGTAAGTCGCCCTGGATAAGGGCGTCTGCTAAGAAATAAATAATAATAATAAATAATAATAATGTAAATACGGTTTAAATAAATTGGGACTTACAAGAGAAAAGAAAAGGATGCAGTTTCCTCCCGTCACCCTGCAGAAGGTTAAGCATGCAGCATTGTTTCCCCAAACAAGCTCCAGAAATAGAACAGTGACTGAATGGGTGTGGGGTTAAAGAAGCGATGCCGAAGGCTGCGTTTGCAGCCTGCATGCGGGGCGTCAAGCTGAATCAAAGGGACAGTCGTCTTTGACGTCAGTGGGAGAAAGAGATGTGATTTGAGATCACAAAAATATGGAATCAAGTACTTAACACTTAAGCAGACTGCACAGAAAATGCTAGAAACAGCATTTCCAAAATTAACCATACTGTATATTATTTATATAAAACATCAAGTTTAAAAGAGTGATATAAGGTTTTATAATACGTGACCTTACTAGCATTATAAAATATATATAATTAGCACCATGGAACTAGTGATAATGGGCTGGCTTTGCCATTAACCCTTATTAAATTGTGTTGACAGTGCCCCTTAGTTAAATACTCTAGTTTTAAAGGACATGGAACATGAAAATGAATGTAATTTAACAGTAAATGAAAAATGTGAAATCGATATAATTACAGAAAGAGCATAATTATTTGACTTCTCATTACAGTACAGTGATAGAATATTGGCCAGTGTTTCCAACAACACAAATGTTTGACACCCTGGGCTAATGAATAATTGCATTACACTTTTTAACAGCAACATTAACAAAGAACACAACGCATGTTTCTTGCCTGTTATGAATTTAAATGCACCGACTTGATCTACCCTCTTTGTAATCACACGCGTACATCATTGCGGAAGACAGGGAACACGATTAAATAAGAGAAGAACACGCTGGGGTTCTATCGGTTCCTGCTCACTCAGTAGACTTTACAGAATGTGCAAGCAAAGGATCTCCCAGGGATGTGCTCCCACTCTGTCTCCGAGCCTGGCAAACTGAATTAGCAGATCTTGTGTTGAGACCAGGGACCGAAACCGCTCCCCGAGCAGCAAGGAGAGCTCCACATTGCAGAGACGCAGAGGTCACTGTATGGGTTGCACGCCTCAACGCCTTTTGGGGGATGGAAATAAGAACACAACAACTTACAAGCAGCTGTATTTATGTTAAGTTTAACCAAGGTAATTTGTCACTGAGGATAACAGCTCTGTTTTTAAAGCAAAAGGCTCAGGGCTTGCTAAACTGGAACACCACATTCACAGTGTAAATATATGCCCATATTGTTTGCATACAGTTGATATTCCAGTAGAGGTCGTTTGAGTTATTCCTAGGTAGCCAAGCATTACATTAATCTCTTAAAGACACATGGCTTTCCTCTCAAGTGCTGTAGTTTTCCTTCTTTGCCAGCTCCGTATTGGAAACTTCAAGACAACTCATTTTAACTACTGTAATAATCTATTAGTGGATAGAATAATTAGGCTTGCTACTATTCGATTTTTTAATTTTTGCCAAATCGACGATTAATATCGACGTTTACTTTAGAAATATTTTTTTTCGATCTTTATTTTTCAATTCAAGCAGAAACTGGGTGAAATCGACTTTTATGCTTAAAAAAAAAAAGACTGAGAAACGTCTCATTTAGCGAAACCCCTTTATTATATTCAACATGCATCAAAACCATTATTTTCTAATTGAAATAAGGTTTGGTCACAGCTGAGCTATACATTTAAAAATGGTCTCAAATAAACCATAGAGAACGCAGCATATAAACACAGACCACAGACCTTTAGAGCATACATTTACGAGTAAAAATAATATGCACAGAACAAAACATAAGATAACAGGACTAACTTATTATTCAGAGTCTGATCTCTCCCTCTCCTGCTTCAGCACAGCCTGACTCAGTCACAGGTAAGGCAGACAGGCCCGCTTCGTCCTGCTGCGGAGACTTCAGCCGTCGCTCAGGGTATTCTGCTCAATATTCGTGTTTTTCTCTAGCGCCCCATTTTCAAATCAAACTAGTAACTGTCACTGTATACCTAAAGCAAAAGCTTACGTACACCTTAACCTGCTAATTTCAAAGTAGGGGCTTTGAATGACAGGCGCTGTAGCTGGCAAATGAGAGCATTCTTGCACTGCTTCAGTCAATGAGATCTGTCAGAACAGAGTGAAACTACAGTACTAATGGACCACTGAGATGACCGACAGCGACCCCCAGCCATTCAGAGCGGAACGGAGATGGGACAGACAGCAAGTATAAAAACTGCACAAACTAGAGATGATTTCTAAATGAGTTTTAAATGATTAAAAAAAATATAATAATAATAATAATAATAATAATAATAATAATAATAATAATAATAATAATAATAATAATAATAATGTAACTTATAACAAATAATATCATCAACTAAATATGAATGTAATATTAAATATTGGCCAGAAGTATATGAAAAACAGAGCAAAATCTAATTGTAATTACTGGAGCTGCTCTGACTGCCCAGGTCAGTGGTGCAAATCATTTTATTTGATTAACAAAATTAACCAGCATACATTTTATTTCCCCCATTCATTAAACATGATTAGGAAAACGTTTTAAAATAAATAGTACATGTTTCTATATTTTATTCACAAAACCAATGTCTCATTAATGTTTCAAATATCCAAATCAGCAGTACAAGGTACCTAAGAGCCCTTGAGTTCAGTTTTATTACAATAACTGTTGTTCTCTTGTGTATGGTGCTAAGGACACTCTCAAACCATCTCTGTTTACATTGGTGTTGTATAAGAGCATTTTATATGGCCAGTACACTTCCTAATGATGAGTTTCACCATTCTGGGGCTGTTAAAATATTTTTAGACCTTGCCAAGGCTGTAATGTTTTCCAAGGGTGCTGTACTATAAAATTAGAATCCCTGTACAATGACGCTGGTGTCTGCCACAATGCGCGACAGTGAAGCTTTCCTTTGCTTTGTGGTTGGATACGTTGCAGAAGACTGCCAGACCCTAACGAGCATTATAATTCTTAAACTTCAACCATCTTCCAACTAGCGAAATTTCAATCTGATGAATTTCTTTTGAGCTAAACGAGCACTCTGTGTTGAAATGGAAAAGTGATCTACAATGGGATTGCTAATAAATATTCTGCTTAGCACAGCTCTCGTAAAGTCCCAGCTAACTCTTGGAATTGTATTGTGTTTGCTACACTCCACTGCACCTGAGTTTTCTCAGATAAAGCTTTACTGCATAACTATTTCAGCTATGTATCGGATTACAGTGGTGATCGTCATGCAGAAGGCATGCTGATGTAGATTGCTCTTCCCTGACTGGTATAAAAAAGGAGGTTATTTTCAGTCGTTGGCAGATCACCAGGAGACAGAGAGACGAAAACAATGTCATTGTTAAAGAACAAACTGCAGTGATTCAAGTTTGTAAAGACTGCTGACTCTCCACACCTAGAGAATACCAGTGTTTGTTTTTCCAGATAGAAATTTCTGGTGGAGAAACGGAGCTGTGTTTGAGATGATGATCAATTGATTGATGTTTAGCCGTAGGAGAAGGAGGTGGTCCCACTTCACATTAAGTGTATTACTGTGTATTAACATAGTAGTTACTCAGTACATTCATGTGTACATAATTACAATATTATGATGCATAGTTGCAATGTACTTAATATGCAAATCCTTTTGAATGACATAACCCTAACTCTAACCCCTTTCTGATACACTTGTGAACTTACATATATCGTGCAAAAAGATTGACATGTTAAATACATTGTAACCATGCATAATAACATTGTAATTATGTGTAAGTACACATGTATTTACGAAGTAACTAGAATGTAAATTCTAACACTTAATTGTTACCAAAGAGGGCTTGTTTTGTGCACTTTTTAAGTATGAAACATTTTATTTTATTTCATTTGAACCCCAAACTGCGCACATAACCTGTTTTTTAATAATTGCAATGGGAGGCACACTGCTTGTTAAGATGTGCTGAAGCCAACTCTTTTGGGTATGGAAAAAAAAACATACATTTATATTGAGAAATAAAAGGGCCCACTGGGGTAAAACTTCAGCTATTTACAAAACTGAAGGAGAGCTGCAATTTGATACTCTGCCTGGGATTCAAAAGCCTGAGTGACTGTGAGGAGTGGTTGGGATTTCTGTCTAAGTGTCCGTGGCCACCTCGGATCATGTTGAGAATGTATTTTGTGAAGCTGTGATTATCCTCCTCTTCAGCGAACAGTCACGATGGAGGCCTCTTGAGTCAGGGATCAGTGCAGACGCAGCATTGTTAAGACAAGTTACTGTCTACAGTGTGCAGGCTGGGGATCGTCTTACTTTAGATAAAACTGTCCCTGCTGGGTTGGCTTTCCAGACAGAGTTTCTGATAAGGGCATCTAATCACAGTATTGCCAACTGCAGGGCTTCCAAAATTGTGAGGCAAACATAAAAAAAAACATGACATTTATTTTCAATGCGAATTAGAAACATAACAGTATAGCTTTATATTAAAATATATATATATATTTTTTTACTTTCCCCTAATTTTGTATGAGGTTTACAAGCATTCTGGGTAGTTCACTCGCTGACATCTGCTCTCAAGTTCCAGGATGAAAAAGGAAGCTGGTCGTGGGATCAGAGGATGCCCACTGAACCATCGGGTCTCTTGAGCAGTGTAGGGAATTGCTATGTTGAGGGGAGAAGCGATTGGGCGTTCCAAATTGGGAGAAAATTGGGGGGGGGGAAATAATAATTGGGCACACTAAATAAATAAAATACAAAAATCCACATGTGTATCTCAGGTGGATTTTGAGCCGTAATGCACGAGTGGGTGCAGTTATGAGTGCATTACTAGCTCAAAACTAACAAGAGACATATTTTTGAGTGGTAATATATTCTGACCCATATTATATATTTTATATATTCTCTGTTTCTTAAAGCCTTTACCGTCTTTCTTAAGCTGTTTCTGTTTGGCTGAGATTGTTTTTCTTGCGAAGGGCTGCTGTGGAAAATGCTACTTTCATGATCACTGACCAGAGGAAATTTGAAATGTGTTTGTCCAGGTCTTTTTCAGGTATCTGGTGAAATTCTCTCGTTTCTCCCACTGAACGCAAATTCGACTTTGTGAGGTTTATGTCTGTCAGTGTTTTCCTTTTTGTATTTTCATTTTCTTGCGCTCTTAAATTCTGTTTTTGGTGTGAACCTGTTTTCTTTTTAGAATTGTCCAAATCTTTGTTTTGAATGTCACCTATTATTGTCGCTTTATAATTGTAATTAGTAATAAATATGGCAGCACTGCACACTGAAGACGGTGATGATGTAGGAAGGAGTCTAATATGATAAAAATATTAGTCACGTTCATAAGTATGAATATAACTCATACCAGGATATTTTTTTCCAGTTTAGGGGTCTGTTGCCATGGTAACATAGAATATTCATGAATAATATATTTTCAAGTATAACATGTATGTTTCAAATATGTCAAATGTAGGTACAACATAAGTATTTTAAAGCTAAATGTATGAAAACATATACACCGTATATTGGAGATATTTAGAAAATATATTTTCTGTTCATTTGGGAGAATGCCCACGTGTTGGAAAATAAGAGTGGAAAATAATTGCCTGTCCTATGACCTGTCAGAACTACGGCCAGAGGGAAATGAAGTGTTGAATATGAAACAAAATTCATATTTATGAACAGTACTAGACTTAATTTGCATTTCTATTAACTGGATTTAGACTACTCTTTTTGAATTAACCATTAAATACCAAGTTATCACGTTAAAAGCACAATCTACTTCATTTCTTAACAATAGGGCAGCAGGGTGGAGTAGTGGTTAGGGCTCTGGACTCTTGACCGGAGGGTCGTGGGTTCAATCCCAGGTCGGGGACACTGCTGCTGTACCCTTGAGCAAGGTACTTTACCTAGATTGCTCCAGTAAAAACCCAACTGTATAAATGGGTAATTGTATGTAAAAAATAATGTGTAAAAAATAATGTAATTGTATGTAAAAATAATGTGATATTTTGTAACATTTGTAAGTCGCCCTGGATAAGGGCGTCTGCTAAGAAATAAATAATAATAATAATAATAATAATAATAATAATAATAATAATATGACCTAATAGATAAATTGTACAAATTGAAGGATCGTGTGATGTTCCCCTGCTGCAGCTCTAAGACCAGAAATAATTTGCAAACCGAACTCAGGCGATTCAGACACTTTACCAATCGTGTGACATTTTGAGCTGCGATGTGGAGCAAACTTATGAACTGACCAGTCTACTGAACACCCTGCCAGAAGTATGCAAATCACTCAACCATGCGTGCATTGCAACCAGATAGGCACACCTATTAACTACTGAACTATGCACTGTAAGTAGCCTACTGATATTTGTGTTTGTTACTTTATTATGTAGGTTTTACCAGTTGAAAAGTTGAAAAGCCATTCCAAAGCCTTTTTTTACTTCTTGACTAACCGAACAAAGTTGAGTTACAGTACTGTATCGTTGCCCACATTTTTATTTCTGGTTCAGCATCATAATCTAGTGAACAAATAAACAAGTGGCTGTGTGGTCCAGTGGTTAAAAAAAGGGCTTGTAACCAGAAGGTCCCTGGTTCAAATCCCACCTCAGCCACTGACTCATTGTGTGACCCTGAGCAAGTCACTTAACCTCCTTGTGCTCCGTCTCTCGGGTGAGACGTAGTTGTAAGTGACTCTGCAGCTGATGCATAGCTCACACACCCTAGTCTCTGTAAGTCGCCTTGGATAAAGGCGTCTGCTAAATAAACAAATAATAATAAGTGCCGATTGGAATCCAATGCATAAATGACGGCTGAAATAAATAACACCAGTGTCATTTGCTGACGTACCAGATTATTATTTTGAATTGTACTTTTGTTTTCCAGTTAATTCAAAATGAAAGGATACTTGAATATTTGTTCAAAGTTTGAAAGAATTATTTGTACTTGTTTGTCCCGGCACTAGGTTTTACTAACTATATGGGTAAACATTCTCAGTCTCATTTTTGCTATTAACATGGGATAATTTCTAGTGGTGCTTAAGCCAAAGGTCACTGGAGTGCTGAGTCCAGTTCCTAACGCAGAGTGCACGCACAGAGCCACTATGCTATGCTACGCAGTGTCAGTCTTCTTTCTCTCTTCACCTTGGGGCATAGCGCCACCAACCTGATCCCCTTTCTCTCTCTCAACGCTGCACTGCTGTCCCAGTGTATGAAGCAGGGAGTGGATTAGCACATCGTTCATTACTACACGATTGACAGTCATGACGGCCCTGTTGGAAAATGTAATGCCATTTTTAACATTTTTTTTTTTCACTCCCAATAACAAATAGCAAGATGACACGTGCATTACTCATACTCGTTATGGATCTCCGTTTGTGCTCGTTGTTCGGCATGGGCCTAACCCTTAATGACTAGATTGATGGGTTTATTCTAATTTCTATCGTTCTATATACTGCACCGTGTGTGAAACCACTAGGCTGGGATCAATTTCCACTGTATACCTTTTTTAATGAAGATTTTGAAGCCTTGGGAGTGGGAGTCTTGCACTGTTAATATTGTAAATATGGTGTGTGGTTTTGGCAGGTTAATAACCTTGAGTTCATGTGGTCAGTCTGCATTGGATAACTGATCCCAGTTTAGCCTGGCCGGATGTATAAAGGAGGAGCAAGGAGACGGCTTCACACTTCATGGTCACCATGATAGATACTTCTTGGGTGTCAGTACAACTACCTCACCCTGCTTTTCAAGGGCAATTTCACTCTCAAAAGTGGCGAGCGAGCAGAAAGCAGATTTGTAAGCGTAAACTGAGTTTCGTAAGTGTAAATTAGAACCGCAATTGTATTTTTTTCCCATTTTACAGTTACAAACTTAGTTTTACAGTTACAAACTGTGTTTTACAATTACAAACTGCGTTTCTGCGCTCACAGATTTTTGATAGCTATTTTACGCCATAGTATACCAGCAGCTCACTTCAAGCACATTAAACAGAATGCATGCATGCACTGGGATTCATGTCTTTGATCCTGACATTTAACAAAGGAAGAATGATGCCATGCATTTGTTAAGGGGAAGTATCTGTTGAGGGATGAACTGCTCTTTCCTTTTTTTTTGTACCTCTTTAGAAGCTGACTTTTCAGCACTCCTTGTTTGCAAACATTTCACCCTTTGCATTGTCCACTGTCATCACTTTCTCGTGATTGCTCATCGTTGTCCCGTTTATGTCCGGGTAAACTTCTGTCTTATCTTGTAGTAGTAAAGGTCCTGTAGTATACAAGTACGGACTGGAGTTGAAGCTCATTTCTACTTAATGTGAAAGAAAGCTCTTGTCAATATTGGTTTAAAAGCTCTTTCTCAACATTTGCTATTAGTAATGTAAAACAAGCAGCATTCTGACTAGAGTTTCAGCAATGGAATTGAAAACAGCTCCATCATTAAGATGCTTCAGAGACGTCTGCTCTTTTTTATTCTTCACTTACTGCCAGTTTCCTCGATTTTAAAGTCCCAGTTTCTGTTTCTTTTTTTTTTTTTAACCCGAGTTTTTTGTATACTGGTATTTTAAAAGACAGTGGGGTTAGGTACTGGAATGGTATATCACTCTAAATCACTCAAATAAAATAAAGCGAGATTGTACCCTGCTCAGTACAGTACTACAGAAATGTCACAAGAACATTTTTTTCCACAGTAACAGCGTCAAGAAAGAAAATTAAATGGTGTACATTTTTCTCAGGCCAGATGAGATTTCAAGCAGCATGGCTGCATCAGGTATAACATTTCATTTTGTTTTTAAATAAATTAAATTAAAAAACGAGAGACTACTATTGTCTAGGGTCAAAAGCCTTACACAGCTTATTTAGCTTACCCTAATCCAGTATGATTCATAGGTATTAAAATACATATTTCAACAGTCTACCACTAATTAAGGATTACGTAAAAAACCGTTATGTATTAACACTAGAACCGCCACGGAAGTTTTTTTGACGGTTTGAGGTTTACACATTTAAGTTACTCTGTGTGTAATACCTGCATTAAATACCCTGACAGTGTTTGAAAGGCAGGATCATGCAATCATTTTTGACTGCCTTTTACAATACATGTTTTTATTTTGAATATAACCTACAATATATATATATTTTTGTATATACAAGCCTGTTGTTATCTCTACTGGACCTGGCAGCCATCAGTTCCTTCGTTTTGTACAAGGAATGCACCGGGGAAAATATCAGTAGGAGCAATTTCATCTTGAAGCCACAACGCTTCGGCAGAAACATTTCAATCAGAAAAACTGCAAAGCCGCAGCTCACACTGACACACGCAAGAGAAAATATGTTACTTTTGTTTTAAGGCTGTGTGGTCCAGTGGTTAAAGAAAAGGGCTTGTAACCAGGAGGTCCCCGGTTCAAAACCCACCTCAGCCACTGACTCATTGTGTGACCCTGAGCAAGTCACTTCACCTCCTTGTGCTCCGTCTTTCGAGTGAGACGTAGTTGTAAGTGACTCTGCAGCTGATGCATAGTTCACACACCCTAGTCTCTGTAAGTCGCCTTGGATAAAGGCGTCTGCTAAATAAACAAATAAATTTAAATTTAAATTGTTTTTACAGTTTTGTATGCACATAAACCTGTTTACACTAGTTTCTTTTGAAATGTTTATTTTGTTATAGTTTTTCATTTTTTGAAGTAGTGCTTTATATGTGGCAAGTTAGAAAATAAACCCTTTTATGTTTAATTGTTAGCGTTTCGGCTGTGCAGGTGTTTGATATGATGTGCTTGAATAAAACTTTTGAGTTGCAATTGATAGTTTCATTTTTTTTTTTTTTTTTTTTTTATAATTTAGTCGTCACCAATTATTTTTACCCCGGTTTTCACCCAATTTAGCATGCCCAATTATTATCTGTATCCCCGGCTCACCGCTCGCAACCCCCCCCCCGCCGACTCAGGAAACGGAGGCTGAAACACGCGTCCTCCGAAACGTGCTCCTTCCAAGCCGTCATTTTTCGCACTGCAGATCCACAGCAATGCTACCAGACCTATAGTGCCGGAGGACAACACAGATCTGGCGGCTCCGCTGCAGAGCCACAGGCGCCCTATCGGCCACAGGGGTCGCTGATGCGCGGTGAGCCGTGGATTCCCCTGCCGACCTGTAGCCCTCGCTACCCGGGCAGCGCTCAGCCAATTGTGCGCCGCCCCCTAGGAACTCTCGGTCACGGTCAGCTGTGACATAGCCTGGATTCGAACCAGCGATCTCCAGGCTATAGGGCACATCCTGCGAGGAGCGCCTTTACTGGATGCGCCACTCGGGAGCCCCCGATAGTTTCATTTTAGTATTGATGTTGTTTAAAATGTAACCATCGTAATGACTGCCTGCGATGGTTTTAGATGTGAGTTAAATCACTGATGGATGATTTTTACAAAAATCTAAAAACTTTTCTGCAGCCTTTTACATTTTACTCACAATTTTGATTTCTTGTCTCTTGAGAACTATTCCAATTAAACTTGTTATAAAAAAACAGATACATCTTAGAGATATGAATTATACATCAAAATGATATCCCTGGAGTGTCATCTTAAAAATGTTTTTTAATGCTTTTGATATATTTTTGATAGAAAATACACCCTAACTATAATATGCAATAGAACCCCAGAGTTACAAACACCAAACTTACCAGGTGACCTCTCTATCGCACAGCAGACTTTCACCTGTAAGTGTGCACTCACTCACCCATGCGTGCAATGGAACCAGATAGGTGAGGCAGATTTCAAAGCTGGTAGGGCAATTTTACTAGGAACACTGAATGGCTGAGCAAGCTGCGGGAATGTCTTTTGTTTAAGAAAGAGCACTACGTTAACCCAGGTTTTCCAGGACGTTTAAATCTGTGTTTTTGCTACAGTTAAAATTTGCCTTTTCCCATTTATAGTACTGGTGCACCAAAATGAATGGGGCTGCTGGTGGCAGACTAGTACTTTACCTAGATTGCTCCAGTAAAAACCCAACTGTATAAATGGGTAATTGTATGTAAAAATAATGTGTAAAAAATAATGTAATTGTATGTAAAAATAATGTGATATCTTGTAACAATTGTAAGTCGCCCTGGATAAGGGCGTCTGCTAAGAAATAAATAATAATGTCACTTATTTAATAGCCTACTCGGATAATATCATGCAGTTTTCAGAACTTGAGATGTCTGTGTTCATTAGTTAGTTCTAATGAACACAGTGGCTCACCGGTGGACAAACGGTGAAAAAAAAACACGCCCATATCACCTTAAAACGTGTGAACTCGGTAGTTTACCGAAAAACCGGTATAACGTGACATCCCTACTTGGCACAGCCCTCCGAACTGTTTGGCTCACCCTGCACACTAATTGTAGATCTATCCACAGTCAAGTGTCCTCTGGCGTCTTTTAAAAGGTTTACCACAGGGATTTTACAATTAGCCATGCTTCTACAGTACTATGCATTTACTGTGCTTTAACATGATTAACACTCTCTATTAAAAAAAGCCAAGGATTTCATTCTGAAGCTCGTGGGTATTCTTAAATTGTTTAGTTGTGTTCTAGTTTCGTGACATTAAAGAGTGTTTTTCTATTTTCATAAATAAAACTGTGCTAATGATGACACTGCAGTTCACGGCTTTGTAAATTTCCAGCAGTCATTTATATGGGAACTATGATTTGGAATGTGTCTTCATTAACTTCAGTGCTGCTGTGAAAACAAAATAGATTTGTATGAAACATTTTGGTTTTAAATACATAGGCAAGCACTTTGTAAATTAATAATTTCTGGCAGTAACTTAGTCCAAAGTGTTTTAAATTTGAATATGCATAATCAGTCTTTGAAATATTCACGTATATGCTTCATGGAAACTGTTGTGTTTCTGAAAGGTGGATCCACCCCGACACAATTAGGATGTCCTATAAAGAGGCTGTGTGGTCCAGTGGTTAAAGAAAAGAGCTTGTAACCAGGAGGTCCCCGGTTCAAATCCCACCTCAGCCACTGACTCATTGTGTGACCTTGAGCAAGTCACTTAACCTCCTTGTGCTCCGTCTTTCAGGTGAGACGTAGTTGTAAGTGACTCTGCAGCTGATGCGTAGTTCACACACCCTAGTCTCTGTAAGTCGCCTTGGATAAAGACGTCTGCTAAATAAACAAATAATAATAATAATAATAATAAAGGCCCTTGGCCCATGGCTCCCTGTCGTTTCTTTGTTTGCTCCTCCAACCCCCCTTCCTCAACCTTGCAGCTTGCCTTGTCCAGGGTGCCTCTTGCTGCCAACCATACATCAGTTCAGCCAGCTCATGGGTGGAGTAACGTCAAAGTCCACTTGCCCTGCAGCTGGCTATAGCTGTTGATAATCATTTCATGACAATTCATCACCACATGGGGAAGTTGGCCCTGTATAATGTGAAATAATGTATAATGTGATATCTTGTAACAATTGTAAGTCGCCCTGGATAAGGACGTCTGCTAAGAAATATATAATAATAATAATAATACATGGGGCAGTGGAAGGTGGTCAGAGTGCCACGTCCTGCTTGCTGGCAATAGCATCATCAAGCAATCATCATTCATCTCGGTCAGCCAACACATGGGCAGCTCAGAACTCAATGGACAAGGCTAGGGCCCAAACGGTATATTACGTTTCATGGGCCGTCTGTCAAAACACAATGAAGACTGGGTCAAATCAATCTTTGGTGGATGTCTCCTTTCTGAAATATCCGACAGAAAGAAAAGGTGCACTTTTAAAAAAAAAAGGATTCATATGTATGACATTTAGTAATATGATACTTTGCATTACACTGTGCTACCTAGCTCAAGGGCCAATGATTGCAACCTCACCGTCTCTTTAGCCTTTACCCTTACAAAATGAAATGTACATGCTGGAAATGTGAAAAGCTGACTATAGCTTTCACAACTTAACTGCTTAATTTAAACCCTGTCCTTCTCTCTGCACAGGAATTTTAGATTCTGCGTCACCACCTCTGACCCCCAGGATGAATGAACAGGAGCCACAAACCAAGGGAGCAAGTTCAAATATTTAATTAGACATACACATGGCACTTTAAATCATCTGGCAGGCATAGCAAGTCAAAATTTAACAATTTGATGAAGCGATGCTGAATTATCTCCTTCAGGTAAGCATATATAATACTAATACATTTCTAGAAGTCTATCAAGCGAACATAATGAATTAGAAACCACATTCACAGCTAAATATAGTCTATGCTGAAATATCCTCTACAGGTAAGTATATGTACTACTAACACATTGCTATAAGACTATCAGGCAAACACACTAATTCAAAGTCAGTATTTTACTGTTAGATGTAAGCATAGTGACACATTCTGACACAAATAGGGATCTGTAATAATGCTTAATAAACTAGAAAATAACAGCGCCCTCAGTGGCAATAATAACTTCCAGCTCATTATAAACTATTATTCTAAAATACTATAAAACACTATGTAAAATATATCTTGAAAGTAAAGAGTAATATGCTAAATACATTGACGACAGGACAAGCCTGCCACTCACAGAACACAATGGGCAGGTACTGTAACAACGAAGCTCGCAGTCCTGATCAATTTTTGCCAAGTCCAGTCCGGAGCACACAAGGGGAATGGGAGACGTTAATCCTCTGCCTGGAAAGTGGCTACAAATCCTCTTCGACCTCCAGGATCAGAGATCTTCACACCCAGGCAAAACCAAGGACCACTTGGAGCGCTCAGTCCAGCAGGGGGCGACACTCATAGAGAGCACTGTAATCCATGAAATCTCCCAATGTAGAATCGTCTCTCCAACTCCTCCGTGGTCCTCGGTCCTGGGTGCCTGTAGAGAATCGAATAGCAAAGTCCCGAATTACCACACACAACAGCAACATTAAAGCAGAGCTTTGAATCACAGTTGGAAGTGTTTTCATACAATTCATGTATACTTTGAGCATAAACAAACGCTGTACCGTCTCTGTAACCTGCTTTATAAACACACCTTTCCTGGCACGTCTAACAGAAACTTTTAATCACTGTTCATACAAATTTAATAAAGCCTTTACTTCCCTCTGGCTCCCGCTGTTCAATCAATCTGTTTCTCTTTCCGCTCAGAGTCTCGTCCCGAGTCTGCCGTGCCTGGCTTCCCAGTTCTTTTCTCCAGTCTCTGGCTTCTCGTCCCGCTGCAGCGTCTGTCTCGCTCCAGCCTTGTTTCTCATTCCAGCGCCACTCCCTCTCGCGCCAGCGTCCCCCTTTCTAGAGTGTAGGATGTCTAGGGCAGGTAATTAACCACAATGAGTCTAGATGGAAGGCAGTCGAAATAAATTTGTGACTAATTTTGCCTATTTACTTCCCCCCAGTAAAAACACTCCACCATCGGTGGGTAAATCAAACAACAAAGAAAGGAAAATATAAAAAGACAGTTACATACATAACAAAACAAACTTAACCAATATGTGAAAACCAAACATAACGCATGCACCATTTTCTACTTCGAGTCACTTGTGACACTACCACTACGCCTCAGCACAGAACCATTGCTTCTGAGCATGACTGGGTATGAGACTGCAGTCCTTGGAACATAAATTGCCCAAAAAGAAGTTCCCTAGAAACTGGCAGCATGCTAGTGTTACTGACCCTGTGATACTGCAGCGTGCGGACACAGAATACTACATCAATGAACCACCACACACCCACGTTTTTGGTGTTCGTTTATAGAGATAATACTCAAAACTTGCACCACACAGCAAAGGTAATATCGAGGCTGCAGTCTCCTCCTTCTGTTCCTGGAGTTTGAACAGTAGATAGTTCAGAAAGAAAATATTTTCTTTTTAAATGTTGGAGTATATCAGAAAAGGGCTGAGCATCAACAAAAAAAAATGATATTCAGATTCATAATGAATATGCAGATAATTGTGTAGCATTCTGACAAGTTCTGCTTGGGCAGATTGTATGAAATACAGTAGAATGGGTGTGAATTTCCACACAGGGTTGAGCGGGCAGTGTGACTGGGAGCAAAGATAGAGTAACTGTTCTGAGCAGCTCCCTGTTACTAAGACACTAACAGAACCAGCATACAGTATTCACTCAGTACGTTCTGTAATGGTATAAATTCTATTCATTCCTCTGCACAATTGTCTTTACTTTATACACTCCAGCAGCGTAAATGATTTTCAGAGACCTGATTTTATTTTCCCAGCTGCTTATCAGCTACTGAATCTAAACCGAATTTCAAGATCAAAGTTTTTTCCTCCTAAATTCGTCTGTATTTTCTTGTGTCTAGTAGAGGTTGTATTAGTCTGTATAGAGATCTTATTCTGTATAAAAGTACTGCTATTACCTATTCATAGCACAATTGAATCAAACCTTCAGTTAGCTTTCTATAAGCCTGTTTGATAATCAGCGTATAATGGAAAGAATTATGTGGGCACATAAACATTATCTTGCAGTGATTTGAATCCGACCGTGTGACTTCGCCTGTGCAAATGATGCACAACTCTACAGCGCAGCCCCTTACTGCAGAAACAGGTATGAAATAACAGGCAGAGCACGCGGGAGTCACCTTGCCGGCTCAAATATATTTGTTCCAGCAGATTTCAAATAGCCTGTCAGACCAGGTTGAAATTCTGGTTGGAAAGCGGAGGAGAAACCTGACAGCTTTGAAAAGTAACTGGCTTCAAGACGTATCATATCAAGAAACACAAAGAACAAGTCAGAGGCCCTTGCTTTGCAGACAGGCCCTGCTGAGAGCCATGCTCCTCCTGAACAGCTCGATTAGGATTGCGTCGGAGACATATTACCTCCCTGTTCCACCGAATAGCTTCAGTTATTTTGGACTCTGATATCTATCACTTCTGTAGGCCGTCCAGCGGGTAGAATTGATCTACAGCTCTGGCCAAAAGATTTGCATCACCTAGAATCTTAGGATTGAGACAATTAAAAAAATAATAATATATATATACTGTATATTTATATACAGTGTATATATATATATATATATATATATATATATATATATATATATATATATATATATATATATATATATATATATATATAATCATGTAAATCACAAAAGTCTACCGGAAGCCATAATAGTAGTAGAGTATTTCATGTTAGATTTCGAAATGTCACATTTTTCAATTTGTGTCAGTTTTTCGTTATGTATATGGAAAAGAGTTATGTAATTCAATATGTTAATGTAACATTATTCAACAGGTTTCATTCAACTATATGAAGCAAAATTAGTTAATTCTATAGGGGGATGCAAAACTTTTGGCCACAACTGTACAGCTGCTCCGAACATTATTCAAACTGTGGTCACTTACCTTTCCCTTATAAATGTTTCCCCATAGTAAAAACATAGCAACGTGTCAAAAAAGCATAGTGAAACCATGGTAAAGCATAGGCAGGCTTTGGAAGTAGTAAACTTTTATAAGGGTGTATATAAGAATAATTGCCAATATATGTCAAAATCAGTATCCATCATTTTCAGAAATCCTGTGCACCAATGAAACCACAGTACTGCCCTCAGATGCACTACATACCCATTTAGACTCAAGACACAAAGCAGACAGACGGGGGGTGCTAACAGATAGCTTTTCTCTTTTAGTAGTAAAGATGTACAGATTGAGAGGTCCCTTTTCAGACCTGCAGTTACAACATTCAATAACCAGGGGGCACTGTAAGCTATGCATACATTGCATTGAAAGAACAGCCATGAACACATTTTCAGTTTAAATTAAAATAAATAAATAAATAAATAAAAGTTGCATCTCTGGACTAAATACAACTTCAAACCATCAGGAACCACCACAACCATATCATTTTTTTCTGATCCTTATTCAGTAGCAATAGCTTGATCCCAGTCCTGTTGATATTGCACAGCCCTGTGATAGATGGAAGGGAGTGGGGGTACTGCAGAGTCAAAGAGTCCATGTCTTTCCAGGAGGCTGCCTTCTACTCCTGCTGATTTTGTTCCTAGAGAGAGAAAGTCCAGGTCTACGCGTGCCAGCCACCTGGAAATATTTCTTTGTGAAAGTCCGTCGTTGGTGTCCATGCCAGTTTGAGCCCCCCTGCGAACCCACAGCAAGAGAAAGAGCGAGCGAGCGAACGAGAGCTGGAGGGAGGGAGGGCAGCCTGTGAGCCCCTCAGTCTGCGTAGATGATGAATCCCGAGAAGGTGCTGTATTTGTTGTTGTTCCCTCCATGCGCCTTGCCTCCATCCAGCTTGATGAAGACCTCGTCTCCCGCGTCCAGGTGCAGGATTACGCTGTTGCTAGCGTAGTCATAATTCTGATCAGCATCCTGGGCAATGGCACTGGCACGGACCTGCCAACAACAGAGCAGACAGACAGAGAGAGAAAGCGCTCGTCAGTTCAAAGCGTGTTCCACATGGCTCTTACATGCCTTTCATAACTCAGGAGGATTATACAGTAATTATAAACAGGCATTATTATTTATTATTTGTTTATTTAGCAGACGCCTTTATCCAAGGCGACTTACAGAGACTAGGGTGTGTGAACTATGCATCAGCTGCAGAGTCACTTACAACTACGTCTCACCCGAAAGACGGAGCACAAGGAGGTTAAGTGACTTGCTCAGGGTCACACACAGTGAGTCAGTGGCTGAGGTGGGATTTGAACCAGGGACCTCCTGGTTACAAGCCCTTTTCTTTAACCACTGGATCAGTTTGTAAGATTCTAATACTATTAGAATCTTACAAACTGAATTTGTCTGGATTCTGAAACTGACAACACAGGGCACTGAAAAGCTCCAGCTGCTGCTTTTCTGAAATGGGTATTTCATCACTACACCAGGTTTTTTTTTCTGATTTATATCAATAATTAAATTTACCATGGTTGTAATATGCTTAAGCAAGGATGTTAATGAAACAGCAGGAGAGGGACCTCGGCAGGCGAGAGCAGCAAAACGCGTTATGCTGCTGACTGGTATGAGATCAGACAGGCCGATATGAAATGTTGCAAGGATTAGACACAGAGCTGCAGTATCTTTATAGAATATGAAGTGGCTATGTTAGAATCTTCGTTGTGCTGACATTTTAACTGAATTTTACTAAAGTGCTTACCGTGTTGTGAAATATTGTTGTTGAAATTAACACACGTGCAAAATCAAATGATTAATCAGACTCCGCAGCAAGACAGCAGGCCAGCTGAACTGAGCTATAGTGGAACAGGAGAGCTCAGAACCAGTCATGGGTTAGAAATGGCATTTAAATCTGTTTGCTTTTTAATGCAATGAAAGTACAACTTAATGGCGAGAGACTGAAACACAAACAAACTAAAAACAAGCTTTATGATCAAATGTCTGCCTATAAACTCTACAGTCATATACTATAAAACTCATGGAGGGGAGTTATATTCTAATGCTGGGCAGCAGTGTGGAGTAGCGGTCAGGGCTCTGGACTCTTGACCGGAGGGTCGTGGGTTCAATCCCAGGTGGGGGGACACTGCTGCTGTACCCTTGAGCAAGGTACTTTACCTAGATTGCTCCAGTAAAAACCCAACTGTATGAATGGGTAATTGTATGTAAAAATAATGTGTAAAAAATAATGTAATTGTATGTAAAAGTAATGTGATATCTTGTAACAATTGTAAGTCGCCCTGGATAAGGGCGTCTGCTAAGAAATAAATAATAATGATTATTTCGGAAAACTCTTTTGCAGATTTCTTTCCACTGTTGGTTTTGTATTGTCTTGTTAAACGGGAAATATTCTTAGTGTTTCAATCTCCACATATACCCCACATGCTCAGCCTAGTGACAGCAAAGCAAACCAGTAACACAACAGACACAAGGACTCAGTTACCAGGGAACCCTTCCAATTAACACGACAGTACATTTCCAAATGAGCTGATTTTGCTCCTTTACCAGTCTGAAAGCTGTTGAGAACTAGCTGCAGCTGAGCTGCCCATACGCACGATTGTACACACAACAGAGGGCTGACAGGCATGTTACACTACATAGCAGATTGCTGTCTGCTGTTTTTGCTGTACTGTGGTGTAGAAAGCAGTCCTGTGTGCATGCTGTCAGAGACATGCCACAGCTCTCCAGCTCCTGAGATGTCATCACATCAAAACTCTAACAGCCCAGAAACCCATTGTAATGTTGCTGTATCCTTGCATTAATAATTGATGCTGCAGATCTTGGAAATGCTTTACCTCTTAAAACAGACAGTTGAGAATTGATAGCAATAGTCTTGGGGTATTTTCAATTGATATGGACAGCGGTGGATCTAAATTCAGCCACCATTGAAAGTAATTGTAGCTAATAAAATAATTCCATAAATCGTGGCCAGTTTGCATTTCCATTAGATACCTATGTTTCAAATCCACAGCTTGAAAAGAAACTGTCATGTTAAACTTGGTATTGGTGCTCCTGTGTCTTATCTTTGGGTTATCTGTTTTTCACTTCCTGGGATCTTCCTCAGCCAGCATGTTACTGGCTGAAAGCATGTCCTTCAACAGGGGAAGCAGATGATTGGTTATTGATGGGAAAGAAGCCAGTGAAGGGGTGGGGACAGGTTCACTCTCCAGGTGAAATGACCAAGGAAGCACAAGACAATGAAAAAAGCACGGCTTCCAAACAGACTTTTCTTTAACCTAGTTTAGTGCCAGATATCATGTTTTGTTTTATGTGTTTTTAAATATATAATACATGTTTGCTATAACTTGTGTTTCTTTCCAAACTGCACAGACCTATAACATGTACAGATGACCATGGCAGGAACATTTTATGGAGCTGTTTTGGGTAACACTTTACATTAAGTATTTGCATAGTAATTAAATAGTAAGTTCATGTGTACGTAAACAATTGCAATGTTATTACGCATAGTTACAATGCACTTACTGTGTTCATTTCTTTTTTGCACCATATGCACGACTGTATCAGGAAAGGGTTCGGGTATAACATGCAAAAATGTACACATTAAGTACATTGTAACTATGCATAATAACATTGTAACTATGCATAATAACATTGTAACAATGCATAATAACATTGTAACTATGCATAATAACATTGTAACAATGCATAATAACATTGCAACTATGCATAATAACATTGTAACAATGCATAATACCATTGTAACTATGCATAATAACATTGTAACAATGCATAAGTACACATGCATTTACTAAGTAACTACTATGTGAATACACAGTAATTAGCAACACGTAATGGAAAGTGTTACCCTATTTTGTTAGCAACAATTACTTTAAATCATTAAAATATGCACCCTCCTGAGTTTTTAATATTTTTGCAGACAGAAATAAACTTGAATTAAACAATAACACCCATTTTTTTGCCCTAGGCTGTTCCTTTATGCCAGCAGCAAAACACACACAGACACACACACACTCGCTCACTCACTCACACACGCATGCATGCACGCACGCACGCTCGCTACTCTCTCCCGATATAAACAACATGAGCACAAGCTGACCAATTAGACCATGAACTGCATAGTTTACATGCCATTCATGAACTCTCACACAGGGTGGTGGAGATCACACATGACAGGTAACAGGTAAGAATGAACACCCTGCACTTGGCTCAGGAACTTTATAAGGACCAGGGTAATTGTTTAGAGTTGTGCTGGGCAGCGCTGCTGTCACTGTATGTTGCAAGAATTCAACAGCCTTGGAAGGCTCAAGGACTGGATTGAAGCTCAAGGTGTCCTAACAGCATTTTGATGGCGCTTTTAAGTTCTGAAGCTCAGTGTCTTGTTCTCTCTCTCCAAGGGGCTGGGTAGGTTAAGCACAATGCTGTGCAGCTTGTCTGTGCCCTGCGGTCACAAGGTCCAGTCTGATCTGTTTAGCACTGATTGCACTTCCCTTGAGCTGTGCCGAGGCCCCCTCTGAGTCACTCACTTTCTTGTTTTCCAGCGGCTGTCAGTCTGGGCTTTTTAAACCTTTTCTGTGAGCCTCTTTTACAGTGCTTTCAAGGTCATGTTCGAAAAAAAGAAAAATTGAATAACTAGACAGCCTACGTTTATACAAAGGAACATCACAAACTGTGTGTTCACAATTGTTAAAAACCTTTTTTGTTCTTCAGCATTTTCTATTTAAGTGTTGGTTCCTATTTCCAAAAGTTTCTTAGAGGAATTCAGTCATGGTAACTGTATAGATGCAACAGTGTCATGTTGTGATTTTATTTTTGTTTAATTGAAATCTGAAGCTATTTTAAATTGACTTTTTTTTTAAATTCACTGTGTTCTAATTATTTAAGAAAGTCTTTAATTTATCAGTTGGGTAAAACTTCCTGTAATATCTATTCAAGCTCAATCATATTGGTTTATTATTGTGTTTTAATAAACGAGTAAGTCATGTTTGACTTTTTGTAGTGGTGTTCCTTCAACCTGTCTCCCTGCCTGTATATAGAACCTGACATTTCAGATTGCATTTCGCTATAATCCAATAAACTGTTAATTTTATACAAATACTTTTACCCTTTCGTGGATTGTGTGCTTATTATGTGCTTTTGAGGAACCTCTGTACTGTACGTGCGTGCACCAGGTCTTAAAGACTGTTTATAAATATGTTCTTAGATTAAACAGTGCTTGAAAACGTGAAAACAAACTGGCTGCATAATAAAGTGGGGCAGCAGTGTGGAGTAGTGGTTAGGGCTCTGGACTCTTGACCGGACGGTCGTGGGTTCAATCCCAGGTGGGGGACACTGCTGCTGTACCCTTGAGCAAGTTACTTCACCTAGATTGCTCCAGTAAAAACCCAACTGTATAAATGGGTAATTGTATGTAAAAATAATGTGATATCTTGTAACAATTGTAAGTCGCCCTGGATAAGGGCGTCTGCTAATAAATAAATAATAAAGTGCAACCCATGATGTTGTGCAGCAGTGGGGTTCTCTTGCACAGAGCTGCTGGTTACATACACAGTATCAGGACAGGAAAAGATCATGTTGCACCCACATATCACGACCCATGCCATTCATCATGTTCAGTATCGCTGGGTTCACAGTAGCTCTTGCAGAGTACTTGGCTTGTTGACCCATAAATCACAGTTATCATTTCCACTTGCAGAAGGCAGGTCCTATCACACAACTGTTTAGCCAGTAACCTATAAATGTAGCATGCCTTCCTGCTTACTCTTACACCTCCCCATCCCTGCCCTTTCAGCTACCCCCTGGACTAACTTATAGGTGGGTCTCCATTGCCTTGTCTAATGGCCAGGCAATGATCCCTCAGCCGAATGAGTTTGAGGCTAAGGTGTCATGTGACATGCGATTTATCCAGACCTTTACTGATTCACTCTGGCTGTGAGGTTTGTCCTAATCGGACTGAGTGCAAAACCTTTGCTGAAATGGAGAAACTACTGTATGTGTCACACTGATGGGGCATACTTTCTGAAGCCTTTGAGAACAATGTGCAAAATACCGAAACATGCATGTGCATATTGTTATACGGAATATAATATATGCAGAGAAAACTTTCATTGAAAAGCGAGAAGACTCTGACATTTCTCATCACAAAACAAATACAAATGGAAGCTTTCCAATGCACAAGGAAAGCCTGTGTCTCTGGGCAGCTAGCTATTGGCTCCCAATACGTGAATCAATAATCGATTAACTCTTGTTGCATATCTATGGACAATGATATTGGCTACAGTTAGGCTTGTGGCCAGCAGGCATTACAAGCCATTACAGAGGCACCCTATGGGAATGCCTCCTGACCCCTGTGGTTAAAACAGGTACTGTAATGTAATGCCCCTGTTATTTGCTTTAAAAGCTTTAGCATGTATGCTGGCTTAAGAAACATGTAACTCCCTGGAAAGTTGTTCTGGATCCTGGGGTTTTGTCTTTGAACTACAAGGTAGGGGTTGCATCCAGCCCTTGCCTCTTCATTCAATTCAATGGGCAGAGATGCCAAACTATTACTAAACTCTTTCCTTTTGGGAATCTAAAGAAACCGGACTGCCAATAAGCTTTGATCACAGCAAACACCAATGAGTTATATTTCAGTGCAACAATGAACCTGATTGTGAGACGATCCTGCAGTTTTAAAGACTGAATAAGCAGGTTTTGCAATCGTGGAACTACAATAAGTATAGGTTAGATAATAACAGTCCAAAGTGAAAGCTATTCTTTAAGGATGCAATGCAATGAGTAGAATATAAAGCTCTGACAGAACAGGTGGAAATAAACTCCTGTGA